>NW_024582739.1:29844-51058 GCF_018398535.1 Haplochromis burtoni
CACTGTAAACACGGTAAGAAACGGTTTTTCTCCACAGCTAGTTAAAGCCCCCGTAGCTCCACACTGCCCGTCGCTCCCCCCGTGCACAGTTACCGTGTGTTAAAGGAACAGTACGTAAAAATTAAATAAGGCAAGAAAAAATACAATTTAACTGTAAATCTTACACTAAACAAATTATAAAGTAAAAACTGAAATTCCCCATTATCTTACACTTATCCTTATCCAAAATGATTCAAATTATTAACAAATATACACTCTGTGCAATCTGGATAAACTAAGAGATGATTAGACCTTTATCCTATACACATATTCCGTTATGTTACTCAATAAGTGTAACGTATTCTGAATACTTTGGATTACTTAATATATTATCATGCTTTTTACAACTACAGGACTATTGCTGTGTGATTTTTGCAGGGATCTCGTAAAGAAAACTGTTCGGCACAGATAGAAAAAAGGTCCACGGCTCCCTACCGTAAGGGACCTCTGGCTAAAACGTCGGGTTGTGTGTCGGGCTAATAATTGAAAACTAGCTTTACTTTGTTGTCTGGGTCAACTTTGCTAGCGAGAGACAGAGAGAGGCGTTGAAAGGCTGCTCCAACAGGTTTCGGAGGAAAACACGAACACAGTGTACAGTCAATTCTTAATAGCTTACACTGCCCATGAGGCTACATTTGTCAGGTCTCTGTGTGCGGACAGGTGGAGATGTGGATCCAAATGGAGGACTCTGAGACGGAAACGTAACTGAGGACCACAGCTTTATTGCTGGCACCAAACAAAAACAGAAATCAAACCATGAAAACGCAAACTGGAACACACAGGCAGGATCTGAGGGTACGACACGACACTGAGCACAGGAAAACACAGGGCTAATATACACAGGGTGGTAATCAGGGAATGGGCAACCGGAGGGAGACACAGGTGTGAGAAATAGGACTAACGAGACAGGAGGAGCAAAGCTGGACACTGACAAAAGACACAATCCTTCAAAATAAACAAAAAGAAACAAAACGAAAAACAAGGAGCAAGAGTCCAGAATAGTCCATAAAACAAGAAAACTATTCAAGAACTCAAGAGTCCAGGAATACATCATTGATACAAAACAAAACTGGACTGGAGCTTAACACAAGTCCAAGAAAAGTTCAGGGGGTCGACCCGGAGGTTGACAGCACAGGGCCAAAACAGTTCAGGGGGCTGGCCATGTGGACAGCAGCAGCAGCGACACAGACAAGACCAATCAGGTGGCCGGCCACGTGGAATGCAGTGGCGACGACAAAGCAGGTCCAGAGGCCGGCCGCAAAGCCAGCGGCGGCGACAGAACAGGTCCGGAGGCCGGCCACGTGGAAGGCAGCAGGGGCGACGACCTCGTTCAGAAGGCCGACCTCGATGACCATGTCGTCCAACTAGAGGCCTGGAAAGCAGCCAGCAAAGGCGAGGTGGTACAGGCCGAGCTGGACCTGAGGACGGTGTAGCAATGGCAGGACCAGGTGAGCCAGGACCAGGCGAGGATGAAGACACACAAGCGAGGCAGGACCAGGCGAGGATGAAGACACACAGGCGAGGAAGGACCAGGCGAGGATGAAGACACACAGGCGAGGCAGGACCAGGCGAGGATGAAGACACACAGGCGAGCCAGGACCAGGCTCGCATGAAGGCGTGACGGCTGCGGGACCTGACGGCAGTGTGGCGGCTGCGGGACCAGGCAGTGATGCTGCAGGCGGTGATGCTGCTGTTTCTTTGTTAGAGTTCTGTCTTTTGGTTTATGTCTCTGTCTTCTCTAGTTGCTCTGTCTCCCCTGTCAGCTGTATCCCCTTGTCTAGTTCGCGTCTCTGTGTATCCTTAGTTGCTATATCCCCGTGTCCAGTCAGTGTCTGTGTCTGCCCTGGTCCCACGTCTCTGTTCCCTCTGTAGTGCCTGCATGTGAGTCTGTGTCTTTGTTCAGTCTGTGTTTGTGTGTTCCTGTTTTACTTTGAAGGTCTCTGTCTTATCTCTTTGGGGTGGCTGTAGCTCAGGTGGCAGAGCAGGTCAGCCACTAATCAGAAGGTCGGTGGTTCAATCCCAGGCTGCCTCCTGGCTGCATGCCAAATATCCTTGGGCAAGATACTAACCCCATGTTTGCCTACTGGTGGTGGTCAGAGGGCCCGGTGGCGCCAGTGTCCGGCAGCCTCGCCTCTGTCAGTGCGCCCCAGGGCAGCTGTGGCTACAATGTAGCTTGCCATCGCCAGTAGTGTGTGTGTGAATGGGTGAATGACTGAATGTAGTGTGAAGCGCTTTGGGGTCCTTAGGGACTAGAAAAGCGCTATACAAATGCAGGCCATTTACCATTCAGTGTGTTCAGTTGACGCTTCCTTGTCTCGTCAGTTCTGATTTGCCCCCAGCTGTGTTTCCCTCCTGTTACCCATTCCCTGATTGCTCCCTCTGTGTATTTAAGCACTGTGTTTCTCTGTGTCTGTGTCGCGATCTACCGTTTACCTAGCTGTGTGTTCTGTCAGTCCTCCGGTTTAAAGTTTATTTTGATTTTTTCCAGTTATGTTATATTTTGAGTTTTACATTAAAGCTGTTTTGAGTTCACGACTGTCTCCAGAGTCTGCACCTTGGGTCCTATTCCTGTCTGCACACAGCCACACATAACAGTGTAGGCCTGATTATTGTTATTATCCCAATCACGATGCTGTCTGTTAACATCTCCTGTAGGACATGTGCTTGAAAAGTTTGCCCAGCCTCCCTCTCCCAACTTTATCACCGGCAGGTGCCTCAGCTCTGCCATGGCGTCTGAAAAAGTGTTTGTTTTTTTTCTTTTTATTCTTAAGATGATTGTACAGCTTAAAGCATCATCTTCTTTTCAAATCCTGTGCTCCTACATTTCAGCCTTTTTATCATTAGTTGGGTTTGGAACATTTTTTTGGGAGCAACTGAAATACAAATGAGTGGTGAATGTAGTTAATCAGAATTGCCAGGACAGACATAAGAGCAACTGGAAAAGTCACTTTTCAAAGCATAAAGTGACTACTGTCTGGAAGCAACTTCATTGCACACTGTGTGAAGTTGGAAGTACACAATGATAGTGCTCACAGTGATCAGAGACTTTAGTTGTACAACTGCACTTTCTTGATTTTATTCCACATCAATTTCATAAACTCATAACGCAAATACAAGCTCTTTGCTCCTGTTTGCGTCAACAACAATGTGTAGTTTGAGACATGCCCCCGCAGTTGTCACTAAAGAAATTCAGCTGCACTTTTATTTTCTTTTTGAACAGCCCTAAACCATTTTTTTCTTTAAAGGAAGTTACAAAAACATAGTCGAAATCTGTCTAAAGTGTGAAGAACAAAATAAGTGGTGTGAAGTTGACACCCTACAAACACGTTTATCAGAGAAGTTGGTGTAATGGACCAGTGTGACATGACTTTTGCTATGAACACTGATAGGGTGACTTGTACAGTATTTTCTTTCATTAGTTTACAGTCAGTCACAACTTTGTTGTATTGGACTAAATGTGCAATGTTTGCTCAGTTCCACTATGGTTCACCTAGCTCTGAGCAGGTAACCTATATGCCTAAAGGACTCCTGTAAGTGAGTGAGTTTGAGTTCCTGCGACTCATTCCTCCCCACCTCTGTCACCGGAAGTCTTTTTTTCTTGCTTATTTTGTTTATGTGCAACCACAAAAGCGAAGAGGGGAGGGGAAAAAAGACTTTTACAACTATTTAATATAAAATGGGTTGACAGTAGGTATAGTTTATTTACAGTATACGTCATGCTATAACATAAAAGGCAAATGTAAAGCCAACAACAAAATGAAATGTAGAATTGTAACTAAATTAAGGCTTAAATGCATATAAAATGGCAAAATATTCATTCATAAATCAATTAAAAAAATACATATTCAAATAAGGCTGATGCTTTGATTACACAACCAAGAAGGAAAAAGCTTATTGTCAAATAATGGTGGTGGAAGTCTTGCCACCACATTGGTTTATTTTAAGACCAGATTAAATACAAAACAGACAAAACAAATAGCGCACAACACACACACTCACACACACACACACACAAACAAATATAAATTTGGCAAGATAAGTGATTATACATTGCCATTTTTTCAGTTTTAACTTAAACTGAGAGTAACACATGTTTGGGTTACAACATATAACATTTTTTAACTCCACCCATAAGAAGCAAAAACCTCTGATTTTAAATTTGGCCCCTGTGAAGCACTGTACTGCTTCCATCTTGCATTTTCCATTTGCACTGCCCATCAGAGTCACACATACATGTGCAGGTTCTGTGTCAAATGGACTTCTATGTTGAGCATCATCTCGGTGTTCAGCGGAACAGTCCACGGTATTCATGCCCCAAGGTGGCGCATCAGGTTGAGAGCATGACCAGGAGCATACTCATTTATTTTTAACCATAAGCCTTCAATTCATAACACAGAGCTTTACAGTCACTTTCTGAGAGACATCTAGAATCTTCAGCGTAAACAACCTGAACTGTGACGTTAGCCCATGGGGCATTGCAGACACGGCAGTTTCCCACCAGTGTTTGCCCTCCACCCCCTGCATGTGCACTTGTTTCCCAAAACATTTAACTTGTGAGTAAATGAGTGAAATTCAGTCCACCGTTTACTCCCAGGTCCTGGGAGCAATCTAAAGTTAACAGAAGCACAAAAAGTGACTCAGAGGTGAAATAGAAGATAACCTTGAAAGCTAGAGTGATTAAAGGTTATCACGTGAGGGCTGTTTTTGGTATTTTGCCTTTTATGGGTGGAGTAATGAAACATTGTTCCTTGCATTTGTAACACTACTGAATGCAGAAACTCTTGCATTCGTTGTATGACAGCTTCTATTTCATTTTTCAGTGGCTTGGAGGTTTATTTAGTATATTTTTATGAGACACTTTATAACAGTGCTCATCATTCAGAACTTTTAAACCTTGACCAGATTAAACTGAGTTCTCCAGGATTGCTTTGAGCATATTTGTTTAACAATACAAAAACTAAAATTAAAAAAAAAAGAAGAAAAGAATTAAAAACTAAATTTGATAATGAGTCACAGCGGCTCAGATTGAACTTGGCAGCAGGCTGAAAATAATAAGAATAATAAGATGTGTGTATTACGGTCATGTGGTTGATGAAACGTTGCTGACGAAGCTGACATGAGAAGTGGCACGATATACATGAATAGCTACACAGTATATAAGCATTCACTTTTATGTTAACTTGGCCACTCAGCTAATGGAAGACTATTTCTGATGCAAATATATTTATTTTGTAAAGAGTAAAGAAAGTAAAGGACTGTATAAAAAAGACAAATAAATCTGTGAAACACACAAAAAAAAGGTTAAAAAGGTTTTCCATGTAGCTGCCTGGAGCATTTTTTTTTTCCTGTGAAGTCACATAGAAAAATGAAATTTTAGGCCTGTGATTTTCAGGCCGGAAAGTGCTGAGAAATCATCTTTGGATGCCCCCGATAATACTGTCTGGTCAGCAAGGAAGGACAGGAGGATATACTCAATAAAAGAGCACCTCGTCACAAAATACTGGCAATCTGGCACATTTTTTTGGATCCCAGTAGCGGGCTGTGTGGTTCATCAGAGGACCAAAGTGACGATGTCACAGAAAACAGGAGGGCAGGAGACGCGTGAAGGGCTCAGATGAGGGAGATCCGTATAGGGATGGCGGGAGAGTCTGTCCTGTGATGAGGGGAGTGATGAGACACCACGTGTTCCACCACTGCGTGTTTAGACATGTGTTTCATAAGGTAGGTCTCCTGAGAAGAAGCAGAGGAAAGCTATTTAGATGTGACCGTTGCCCCTTAATTGAGACTTAAAAACATGACTCGGGTTTTGAACTCACAGAGGTGTACGACCTGCCGCACATGCTGCAGCAGTAGGCCTTGGCGTTTTTTATGGCATGTGCAGACAAGTGGATTTGAAGTGAGGCAGAGTCTGAGTAGGCACGGTAACAGTTGGAACATTTGAAGGGCTTGTCTTTGTTGTGCTGCCTCTGGTGAGACTTTAGAGAGAAAACACACGCACACAAAGCCAAATGGTCATCAGGCAAGTTTAAGGGGAAAAAAAAAAAGTACGTCAGAGTTCATGTTTACCTACCTGCAGATTAGACAGCTGCGTAAAAGCTTTTTCACATCCAGGATGGGCACATTTATAAGGCCGATCCCCTGTGTGGATTCTGAAACGAGAAAAATGAACCAACAGGTGAGACGGGAAGCCGGCAGCTTGCAGATGTTTGCAATCTACTTAGTTTTGAATGAATTCAAATGATTGCTCAAGTTACAAGGACATCTGCACAGCAATGAATAATAAGTGTCGTCAGTGAGGTTAATTCGGTCATGGAAAGTGGAAAAAAAAAGAAAATGCCAGCAAAAAGCAACACAGATGCTTGAAAGAATGGTCAACCTTTAGAATAAAGTCTCTCCTTTGAAGCAAGAAAGAGACTTCTTTCCACTTTTAGGTCTGTACTTGATGATGGCGATGTGACATATATGCATGTGTCCTCAGAAGCCTTATTTAATACTGGGTTGTTTGGTCAGGCTGGGTGGTCTCCTTTGTCATGTCATGAACTGGTAACTCATTTATAAGGCTATTCTTGATTTGTTCACATCTTACTCACTGACTTACATTCACCAAAAAGTTGAATTTAATTCAATTTCCTTTATATAGCATCAAATCACAACAACAGTTGCTTCAAGGTGCTTTACACAGTAAGGTAAAGACCCTATAATGATAAAAAAAAATAGAGAAATCCCCAACAATCATATGACCCCCTATGAGCAAGTGCTTTGGCGACAGTGGGAAGGAAAAACTCCCTTTTAACAGGAAGAAACCTCCAGCAGAACCAGGCTCAGGGAGGGGCGGCCATCCGCTGCGGCCGGTTGGGGATGAGGCAAGGAAGACGGGACAGGAGACACGCGGTGTTAAAGAACCAAAGATTAATAATGTGAGAAGTTATTGGTTATTCCTTTAGTTTTCCCCAAAGGTTTGTACTGAATTTGGAAAAAGAGCAATCAAATTTTCAGCTTCTTTCTCCTTGAATCAGCTGCAGAATCAACTAAAACTTAAGGAACCGGTCTCAATTAATGAATTTAAGGCAATTTCAAGTGAGTTCAATGCAATTACTTTAGCCTGCAAATGTTTTTGCTGGAATATTATTACCTAGAAAATTACTTTTATTGACACCCGAGGTTTATATATTTTGGTTGTTTCTGCATTTATTTATTTATTTACAGCTGATTGCAAAGAGAAACTGTGACCATAATCTTCTCTTGTCCAAAGTACATGTTCAGTATAAGTTCATGTAATTATCTGTCAAGGTGAAAAATGAAGCTGCCTTCATGACATGAAAATCTCTAAGTTCAACACACTTAGCTTACCCATTACTCTCACGTCATGTTAAAACCATGTGGACTTCTGATGGTTCTGCCTCTTGTGGACGCTCTCTATATAATCATGTTCATGACTTCTTGCTAATTAGTTTTGAGATTTTCCATCAGTTGATTCATTTTTAGTATTACACGACTTTTCATTCTTTTGTTGCTTGCATCAAACTTCAGAATGAACATTGAAAAGAAAACTATACTATTTCTTAGTGTCTGGCTTTATTATGTTGTCATGGGACTATTTAAATTAAATACAGAGTTTAAATGAGTTTAAAAAAAGATGCATTTTCTTTTCTTTGCTTGTACCTGGTTGGCTGCCCTTTTGCTTTGAACAGCTTTTAATCTTTACGGCATAGATTAATCGAGGTACTGGAAACATTCCTCAGAGATTTTGAACCATATTTATATGAGAGCATCACAGTTGCTGCACATTTGTCCGCTACACATCAACGATGCCAATCTTGCCACCCCAAAGTTGCTCTATTTGATTGATATTAGGAGACTGTGGAAGGCCATTTGAGTACAGTGAATTCACTGTCATGCTCGTGAAACCAGTTTGAGGTGATTTGAACTTTGTGTAATGGTGTGTTATCCTGCTGAAAGTAGGCATCTAAGTACAGATGGGACTAAGGGGTCCAAACCATGCCAAGGAAATATCCCTCACACCATTACACCATACTTTATGCCAAATTCTTACCCTACAATCCCGATGTCATATCAGAATTTATGAATCTGAGGCCAGACAATATTTATTCCAATACACTGTAGTCCAGTTTTGGTGAAGTTCAGTTTCCTGCTCTTAGCTGACAGGAGTGGCATCTGGTGTGGTCTTCTTCTACTATAAGCTCATCTGCTTCAAGGTCAAAAGTAATGTTTGTTCAGAGAAGTAGTTGAACAGTCAAAGCTAATAAAATGAATGTTTATTTGTACATGTCACAGAGAATTCCAACCTTTTTGAAAACCGGGCTGCACAACAGGCTCAAACGTCAGCTCCTGTTCTTACAAGTTACCATTATTTATAGAGCCAGTTCACGCTAAATACAAAATAAATATGTCAAGTTCAAGCATATATTTTCTCTCATGTTGTAATATTAAGTGATTATCCTCATTAGGAAACACTGAGCTGTAGGGGAAGATCCAGCTGTCACGTTAAAATAGGACTCGTGCATTTATGTTCCCTGTGCTTTTAGAAGATGACAACATAATTGCGAAACAAACTATCACAAATACACTGTAAACATTTCAGACCTGGTGTGCTGCTGAAGGTGGGAGAGCTGGCGAAAACATTTCTCACAGTAGGTACAGCGATAAGGTTTGACGCCCAGGTGTATGCGCAGGTGCTGGGCTAGGTAGGACGCGTTCGCAAAGGACTTGGTGCAGTGAGGGCACTTGTGAGCCTTCGCCTCTGTGTGTGTTTTGGAGTGAATCTGCATGTCTGACTTAGAGAAGAAGGTCAGCGGACAAACTTTACACCTGCGTCAAAAACAGAAACAGAGATGCACTTGTGAATATTCTTCCAACCCCCATTGTTTCAAAAAAACAGCAGAAGTGTCGCCAAACCCCTTTGCACGTTAACGCCGTGAGGAAGCTGTTAAAGCTATGAGGAAGTTCTTTCTTGTATTAATACTTAATACTAATTAATACTAACGAGCTGCTGTAAATGCAGGTCTTTTGCTACCTGTAGGTTTTTCCCTCTTTGGCAGCAATGGTGATGCATGACTGGTCGTTGCCTGAGGCTAGAAATGGGTAGGGCACCACCAAAAGAGATGACCCATTCTCTGCCTTTATCTTCTTGCGTCCTCGTTCCTGCTTTGGAGGAGGACCGAGGAGTCCCACAAGTCCACCGCTGTTTTTCCCAGGCTCCATGCCGTGGCCGGCCAACCCTGAGATGAGGTGAGGGGAGGGAGCTCCACCCAGCCGGCTGTGGCTGCTTGAGGTGGGCGTGGTGGGGGTGATGATCTCCGAGGTGTTTAGGTTGCCTGTTCTGGATGCCAGCGCCACACCTAACAGATGGAAGACAAAGACATGATTGCAAAGCGTTTACCTTTCAGCTGGCATAAATCCAGAGAGGATCAAATAGATATTCAAAGATATTTCATATTTCCTGGGGTCTCCAAATGTTTCATTTTAATTTAACGGTGAAGATAGCATCTGTCTAGTGATTCATTAGCTTGTAGAACAACCTTTAACACCAATAACTTGAATTAAACGTTTTCTCTTTGACACCACTTTACAGTGTGTCTTTGGTTCGCTGAGGTGAAATTAAGGTACTGCCACAAAATTTTGAGGTGTGGACTTTGTAACACTGTGATTTTTTCTTTTTCAGCCTTTCTGTTGTAGATGTTGCTGCTCTGCTCGTGATCTATCTTGTCCCGTTGCTGAATCTGGAATATTTTGGTATACAGAGGAGCTCATAGTTGACTTTAGGACCTCAAGGTGCCTCTTGCTGAAAAACAAGCCCAAATCATCTCCCCTCCACTACCATGCTTGACAGTTGCTATGAGGGGAGTGTGTTTAAATACTGTGCCTTATGGTCAAACATCCCCACTTTGTTTCAGGACTGATTTGTTCAGATGCAACTTTTCAAACCTAAGGTGTGCTGCTATGTTGTTTTCAGAGAATAGAGGTTTTCTTCCAACAATCCTTCAAGCTAGTTCAGTTTCTCTGAGCATTGCACGGTCTGACCTCGGGGTGAATTTGCTGGGACATCCACTCCTGGCAGGAATGTGGCCTTGTGTTCACACACATACCTGAATGCTTCAGACCAGCAAACCAACAAAACTTCTACTTTTATAGAGCTGCTCTCACTTGCTGATCGTCAATTATTCACATATTAGCAGCACCTGGTTTCTACTTACCCTTTAACTTCACATGGAAGCAGTAAAAGTGTACTAGTGTTTCCACTTTTTCACAGGACTGCACACACAAGTATTATTTGCCTGGCAATAGGACTGGCATGACTTCATTAAGCCGTGACACAGTTTAGGCACCTGGACACAATAATGCTGCACGTTGTAGCATGCCACAGAAAATCTATAAATTTGCATGTACAATCAAATGGAAATAACTTGATGCTGCATCTGAGTTTAGTTGATCCATTTTACAATGATAAATATCCCAGTCTGCAGGTGCTTAAGAGCACAGGTAGAGTTTAAACTGCAGTTCCTTAGTTTAGGTTACCATGTGGCTTTGCTCACATTGTCTACATCCATCCATCCATTTAAATTCTCTCATCTTAAAATACAATGTATTCATTATAAAGCTGTGAAATCTTAGTGTTTAAAGTTAGCTCTGTAAATATGGTAAAAGGTAAATGGCTGTTATCGAACACTTTGCTACTCAACTTAAGCACTTTATAAAATATGCCTCATTGACACCCATTCATTCAATCACATTTTCTGAACCTAAATGCTTTCTAGCTAACATTTATACACATTGATACACCAAGATGAATACACCGAGAGCATCTTGGAGATCTGTATCTCACCAAGGATACTTTGGCATGGAGACTGGACCAGCCAGCCACCAACCTTTCGATTAGGTTGACCTGCTCTACCTCCTGAGCTACAGCCACACCCATAAATATGTTTGTAATTCTAAATAATCAATAAAATCTGCAGAAATCTGCATGGTTACCTGAGACGTGGTTTGTTCTGGAAGGATGATCTATGAGTTGACGCAGATGCCAGTCTTCCCATAATCCTCTGGCTTTTATAGCTGCCTTGTCATCTAGATTCAAGTTTACATCTCCAAGAATACGGCCTGAAAGACAACCACACACACACAGCCTGTGTAATTACAGACTAAATGCAATGAAATGACATTACAGTAAAATTATTAAAGAAATTTCACCAAATTTGAAGAATACACACACATATATGTGCGCCCTTACATAACTGTAACTTCCTGATATGTGGACATGTGAATAGACTTTTCATTACTAATTATATTAGCCTTTAATGAGGCAAATGACTCTTTGCAGGAGACTAAGGAAACTGGTGTGTACTTAGCGCTGGAGTACCTGTGACTGAGCTGGAGGCAGGGCGGGCGTGCAGGGCGATATCAGGCTGAGATGGGCTGTGGTTGTGAAGAACAGGCATCTGCTGGGCTTTGGATATCCCATGCTGGCCGCCTTCTGGCTGGCTGGAGGTAGCCAATAGAGGCTGCTGGGAAGGGGCTGAAGCAGGGGGCAGATGATGCGGTCTGATCTTCTCCGCCATCAGCTGCTCCTTGATTTTATTGATCAATACTAGGTTATCCAGCTGACAGCCAGAAAACAACATTTGTGACAAGAAAACAGCCATCAGTTCAGTCAGTCAGTTCATAAGGAAATGGTTCCCTCTTGTGGCTAACACCTGATATTACATGCGTTTCCAGCCATTTCCCTTTGGAGGCGCTTTTTTTTAAAATGATTTTTAAAACCAGAAAGAAGCCCAAATAGGTAGTAGCTGCTGAATAATGCAGAAAAAAATTAAAAATAAAACGTGACTTCCTCTGAGTGATCTTCAACAATCCTTGGTTTCAAGGTTTGTATGACTGTTATTTAAACATACACTTACACTTTCTCTATATTCATTTTATTGACAGTATTCAGATGGGAAGATTTATGCTAACTGTGTTGCCAAAACTAATCGGCAGTTAGCACAACTTAGCTTAAAGAATGGAAAAAATGTTTTAAAAAATAAAAAACTAGCCTAGCTCTCTCCAAATTAAAAAGCTTTTCCCCAACATGCCACACCTGTTTAACTGCAATAAATAAATTAAAAAAAACATGAAAATAAATCAGAATGTAGTTTTACCCGAAGTTATGTGTATATCTTAGCCACACAATGCTAAGCTATAAAATATTTCAGTGCTAACCACCTTCAAAATCACAGCTTTTTAAATATTAAATATTGTTTTTTCCCCAGGTTAATCGAATTACATATCAACATTTAAGGATTTAGTTGTGCTCATGTTTTTATTTAAATCACTGTACATACAGTAGTTATGTGCTTTTTTAAAAAAAGAAAAATTCATGCTAGGCTAAGCTAAATACTTTCTGGTTGTAGCTCTATATTTAACAAACAAATATTAAAATTTAATTATGTCAGAAAAACTAATAAATGTTTCCAAGTGCAGTAAGGTGCAAACATCGTAAGCTGCCCCTCATTTCTGTATGTTTTGCTAGGTAAATAGATACAGGCTAGGTGATTTACTGAAACGTGCTAGCATAAAGGTAAAACATACTTTTTTTAAGTGTACATTTCTAACAAGCTTAAAGGCAAATATTTTCCAAGGCAGTGTTTAATTTTCAAGGTTGCCATTCACAACCTGAACTGTTAGGCAAGCTTTCTTTCTTTAAGTAGTCTTCAGGAATAGTTCTCCAGACTTGTTCAAGGACATTCAAAGCTCTTCTTTGTGTGTTGGCTGCCTTTTTTTTCTAGTCTCTATTGTGATGATTTCACATTGCTTCAATATTGTTGCGGTATGGGCTCTGGAGAGACCAATCTAATCTATGACTGATAGAGTTGCACTGAGTTTTTATATCCAGGTATTCTTTTAATGCATTGGCAGTGTGTTTGGGATCATTGTCAGGCTTTGAAATGCTTTCCAGTTGGTATTGCATGGTGGTTCAGCCAACTGCATTCATAATTCATCAATTTTGACAAGATCTGCAACAGTACTGGCTAAAATGTAGCACCAAAGTACGAAAGATGCTCCACTGTATTTACGCATGACACACTCACCTCTCCACCTTTATCATGATCTCTGCCATATATATATATATACACACCTCAGTTTTTTTTCTCCCTGGTTCCCTCCTTAAGAATGACTTCTCATTAGCCACCCTTCCATTGTACACAAAACCAAGATATACCAGGTTTTCAGTTAGTACCTCTTTTGGAATTACCTTGTTGGTGTAAAAATACTGTTTTATGCCTTCAAACGGTTTTAATTTTGGCATGTTTCATAGATCGTTATATTTAGACACCACACTGGTTGATCGCTCGAGTTTGGTGCTTTGTTTAAGCTTGACTGATTCATAAATCTGTTCCTCTGACAATGGTCAGGTACAAGGACTGGACTGAAAAGTGAAAACGCAGCCATGGTCCAAAGAACAACTTTAAGAGTCTGGACAACTACTGCCCAAGACCTATTTAAAACACTACAACAACACCTGGCTCTTTGGAAGCAAATTATGAAGAAATGAAATATTGAATGCTCTATTTGTCTAGATCATTTAAAAATATATATATTTTAAAACAAAAACAAAAAAATATTCTAAACAGTCATGTAGAGTGTAGTGTTAAGATGTTTAGAAACAAGGGTGAATACCACAGTCACTCACCTGACCAGGCATGGCAGGAGGGGGAGGCCAAAAATAAGGGTTGTTAAAGCGGGGTTCAGCCATCCTGTAATAAATACATAGGGGTTATAAAAAAGGTGAACGGTGCTCTAAATGCTCAGGACTGAGGAAACATCTGTAGTCAGACTTACAAGACAGGGATATCCACATTTACGTGTGATACCTTATCCCTGGTTCCACAGGTGAGTGATTGTTTTTAAGTTTTAAATAACAATGCAGGAAGTTATTTTGAGCACCCTTCACCAGTTTGCGGCTCCTCAGATTGATCTTGTTTGAACCCACTGTTGTGAGAATCCTGGTAAAACGATGTCCTATATATATTTATGTGTGGATCTGTTGTTCATGTAGCACACAGCGGTTAAAACATGTGTCAGTAGCTCTCCACCCGTGCAGCAGCTGACTGTTAGATGTGATAATTTGAGATAATCTTTTCCAGTCTTGTGACAGCATTTTCAAAGAAACCCTGTATGAGTCCTCCTGCTTCCCGAAAAGTGTGTGAGAAAATGCTGTTTTCTCACACTTCATCTTCATCACTGATAGCAGGGAGGATGCTTCCAAGTTGCATTCGGTGAGTTTTTTTTTTTTTTTTGGGGGGGGGGGGGAGTGATGTCAGGCTTTTCCTTAAGATCTCCAACCACAAGTCAGCATGATGGGCATGCTGCCCGAGAGAGAGGCTCACGCAAGATTACAACAGCCAGCTAGAGGAACAGTTATCAGAGAAAACAGAAATGTTAGAAGCAAAGTGGCTCAGATCGTAATCACCCGCTTTTTCTGTCTCCACCTTGACACATGGGGCCCCGACTGGTTAAGAGTCTGATGGGCAACAGAGCAAAGTTTGCACAGAGTACAGCAAGACCCAAAAGACAGCCAGTGCCTAAACCAGAAGGTCAGTAATCCAATTATAAACACAGACTACAAGTATTGCTTCACAGACACAACATGCTACACTCATTTGTAAATGACACAGCTGTTAACCTTAATTGTTTTCTTCCCTGGTTGACTACGATGGCACAATGCGAGCACAAACCTAACAGTGCTTTATCGAGAAGCTGGTTTGACCAGGCGGCCAGAAACGCTCCTATTTTTCAGGCAGAGAACGTTACTAACTGCTCAAGTCCTGACCCGAAGGCCTTTCTTTCCATAACTTCTCTTTTCAACCCTGTATGAAGTTCTTTTTAAAACATTTCGCATTGCATGCTTTGGCACACATCCCCATTCCTAAGTCTGTTTGGCTTAGCAGAGGCAGAACAGAGTCCACATGAGTGAGCCAAGAGAAACAAAACTGATATGTTCAGGGGTACGAGCGTACAGTGCACCCCACAAAATATTTCTCTAATGATGCCAGCGGGGATACGTTTCAGTTCCCGGACCATTTCTGTCTTAAGGCAGCAGGCACAGTTTAGCAGTCCGTCTGGCAGCGGACAGCTTTGTGGCACTTTCAGACGCGACATCCTGACACACTGAAAACGCATGCAACAGCAGCGAAATGCTCAAGTCGTCAGCAGTCAATCCGCAGGTTAATTTTTACGTCCTATACAGTCAGGACTGCATTGCTTTGCTCATTTAAGGACTGATTGTGCCAATTTTGGCCAGATTAGTTTCATTTTTTGTAGTACTGCATCTGACCTTGAGTATGGCAAGTTAAAGGTGCAATTATTTCCAGTCTATGGTTACTCTTGCTACAAAAGAAAAGTTAATCCAGGTGTTCAAGTTTTAAAAAAACCCAAAACAAAACAAAAAAAAAAATCACACGATGCAACAGCATGAAATGTCACTTAATAATGCTGTTTAAAACTCTGAGGTTACTGTGACACTTTTAAAATGTTACTGGTTTTATTCAGAAGAAATAAACTCCTGCAGGTGATGAATTAATTAAATCATATGATGCACTTGGACACATCACCCTTCTAGGCTAATGTGGCAGCTTTAGGCTTTTACCGTGACAAGGTCTGACCTGTCACCTTCTGAAATGTAGGTTTTAAACATGTTCATGTTTACAGCCACAGACATGGCAGATTAAAGTTCCCTATTTTGGGTTCGTTAATATTTATACCGTGATACTTTGTGGTTATTATGACTATTTATTAATAGATTAGCAATATTAATAAGAGAAAGGGGTGTGAATATACACCCAGAAAATAGAAATCATGAAGCGATCTTTTGTAGCTTAAATAATTGGGTTAAATAACATTTTCCTTCGACTTTTAAAGCTTTAATAAGGCTTCAAAAACAATCACGGTAAACATGCTTCATGCTGTTAATTTTGCATGAACTGTTATTGAATAAGTAGACTAATATATCTGCACATTTTTAGAGTCTAACGATCACACAGTTGGTTAGTCAGTCTCGGTCTGCTGGCAGCACATTTTAAATCCAGAACATCCTCTTTAAACCTCAATATTTCAGCTTTAAAAATAGATCAGACTTCGAGATTGCCTCTAAAAATTGAAATCCAACTTTCCCTGAAACAAAAGTTGCCGTTAACTTTCCCCATTTCTGTACCCGCTCTGCTTTTTTAACCCTCCGTTAAAAACAAAAAAGGGATCCGCTGTGCAAATCTTAACCCGAGCAGCTTTAAACACGAGCCGTTCCCTCCGGAGAGACACGATCCTCCGCTCTCCCCGGCCTGTCCGCCGCCTCTCCCACATTCTCAGACAGTTTATTAAAAAATTTCAGACAAAAGGAAAACAAAAATGGCAGCCCAGTCTTATTTTTATAAGCACTGGACGCCATATTCTGCAGATCCGAATATTATAAGCAGATAATTCTCCGGATGTGATTAAACGCTGCTGCGACGCATCTGCTAGCGGCATGTTTGCATTAAGCGTACGAATGATTGTTTACTTTGATTTGCAGGTTTGAATAGCCCGGCTCGGGGAGGAGGAAAAAAAAAAAGCCCTGACACTTCCTACAACAATCATCATGCCTTTGCTGAATGCTCTGCAGCTGCTGAGCCATAAATCCAAACGTCGATGATAATCCTGACGCGCCGTGGAAGCTTTAAGTGGCACTGCGGCCGAAAAACGAAGTGATTATTCGCCATTAATGCGCTGCAAATGCGCTTTTTTGTAATTCCAACTTTTGCATGACTTAAATAAAAACGGTGACGAAGCGACACGGAGCAGCTGCGTGTGTGTGTGAGCGAGAGAGAGAGGGGGTAAGGAGGGTAAAAAAAAGCAAAAAGAGGCAGAGAAATTGCATCGAGTGGCCAACGTACCTGAACCAGCGAGCAAGGAAACAATTTTTAAAAAAGGATTAGAGTCTTCTTTCTGCTCGCTCTCAGTCGGACTTCAAATCTTCCGGGTCGCCTGCTGTTCACTTCTGGGTGCTGCAGGCGAGGAATTGTTCAATGTAAAAACACTGCGCTCAAACAGATTTTTTAACCCATTTTCTGGCTTCTGGTTTCCTCGCAGATGTTGTGCGCATTTGCGCTGTAGCGTTAGATACACAATGGAAAAGTTCACATTTATCTGTGCACTGATTGTTTTGGCAGTAAGACATTTTATCTTATTTTATTTTATTTAGTGTTATATTATATATTTGCATATGAAAGGGTGTCTCTTTCTTGTGTCATCGCTGAGAACAGGTGTGCACACAAATAATAAAACACAAGTCCAGCTGAGGTTTTTTTTTATTTTTGCTTTTGTTCGGTTTTTTTCCTCCATCAGAGAGAGCGAGAGAGAGAGAGAGGTGGGGTAACAAGTGCGCAGCCTAACAGTGGGATTTGCCCTATGCAGGTGTAATCTGTTACACGGTCTGTAAAAAGCTGGCGCCCGTGTGTAGGAGATCACGATGGTCATGCACACATATGAAGTGTAATCCTCTCAGCAGCAGCAGCATGACAGGCTGCTAATATGCTCTGTGCTTAGCTCAGCAGGAGATGGCACTGCTGCCACAGAGAGGGCTTCAGCTGATGGTGAAGGTTTTGCCTCAATGATGAAAACAGGAGATATTTAGCATAGTCCCTTTACATTAGGGAATGGGACATCTCTAAACTACCACTGGTCATTTATTACTGGAGGTAATGCCTGTGGTGGTTTATTGTATCTAACAATCCATTATTTAAGGGGCCGATTGAGGCAGTATAAAACTGTCAGTGTGGTTCTCCAAAAGTTGATTCTGTCCATCTGGAACGTAGTTTTTTCAGTTTTTTTTCCACTGAAAACACTACATCCAGATGAACAGAATCAACTTTTGGAGATTTATTTACCTGGATGATTGAGCGTGCATCAAGATGTCAGTGTGGTTCTTTAGTGATTGAAGAAAGGGGCTCATTAGTGCGAAGTGAATCTTCTAAAAATTGTAATTTAATTATTTAATGTTTTTAGGTTTTTACATGCCCTCTCACTCTTCTTTGAGGTAATACTAGCATGTATTGAAGTAATCTCAGACTTTTATGTTTTTAGCAGCAGACATGCTGAACTGAAAATGGGGCTGTCGGTTTTTACAAACAAAGGTTTTGTTTAAATAAGAATAGGATTTGTGTTTTTTTTCATAGCGTTCATGGTCCATCCTGTGAAGTGCAAAAACACTGTGCTGTTTCTTTGTCACTGGGCAGAAATGAGTTTGAAGGAGACAAGTTCAAGAGTGGTGAGTTTGGATTTTGCTTCAAAACAATTAATGTGTTAATGTGATGTTTTAGTAAGGTGGGTCATTTTTAATCCATTTGGTTGCTAGGATACTTGAGGAAGTAATAATATAGGATGTAGATAAGAACCTTCAATGGTCTATGATGTACCTGTGAGACAGGTTTGGTGTCCTGAGTGACTAGGAGGATGTATGTGGACAGATGGAAGTTTGGAAGAGTCTAATGAAGAATTACTGCTGGTCTGTTTTTTTATTTTGTTTTGTTTTGTTTTTCCCTTGGTGATGACATACTGCATGGCTACATTTGCACCACATATAGTAGTAATTAGCACTTTTTCTTGGATTTTGTTCCTTGTGTGAAACGTCTGTTTGATCAGATGTGAAAGCCACGGAGTGCTTTCTTTCTTTCTTTTTTGTAAAATTAAATTTTTGAACTGTATTTGTACATGAATGTGAATATTTTCTTTAGTGATTTATCTTTTACCGCATACAGAAATTTGTCCGTGTTGCTTTAACTTTTTTCCCAGCCCGTCACACTGCACAATGTCACAGCCATCAGTGTTAGCTTTAGTCCTGTAGCAGGGTGGAGCAAACCAACTTTGATACCTGCTTATAAAAGCGCTTAGACTGATGCCTGTTCTTCAGTGTGATGTTTTACTGCAGGTGTAACATATACTTTATGCTATAACATGCTGAATTGTAAGCTTGGCTTTGACACAAAAATCTCTCTAAAAAAAGAATTTCAAGGGACAATCCCAACATTTTTAAACAGCATGGCACATTTATGGATTATATTTGACTAACATTGTTTGAAAGCACACATCCTCGTGATTTAATTGCTGTAAACTGTTTTAAGGTGCCAATATCACACCGGCGGTCGTTCTTTACTTTCTGATAAGACTGTTTACACAGCTGAGTGTGCTTCTTACATTTTCTGTTGACTGTAGGGGTCCATTTTTGTTTGACGTGCTGAGCTGCACTTGATGCTTCAAGCTTTTTGTCTTTGCTTGTAAAAGTAGGCTGAATATTTGGTGTTAATCTAATAATATCCAGCAACATAGAACAGAGCCTTAATAAGATCAGATGATTTAGTCCAGAACTGTTGCATTATTGGGGTTTTTAACCTGCCAACAAGCAGCCTTAATGAATGATTTTCTTTAATGTGTCATTTACTAACATGCTGCAGCTCTCTTTACTCTCTGCATCCTCTTAACTATATTTGCTGTTAGCATAAGCGTAAGCGCTCACACACACAAACATTCAAATCTATGTAAAATGCATATCTCAGTGGGACTTCACCTCTTCCATCTTTGAAATGAGTCAGAGAAAACAAAATGCATTCAAATGCCACTAAATACAAAGCAGGTGCACATAGAGAGCAGTGGGCTCTGATTTAATTGGCAGATCTCTGACTCCACATTTGTGGCTCTTACTTGGGCTGAAAGTAAATGTGGTCAGCTCATATTTGCCAAGGAATAACACTATAACATAGGTAATGGCTGCATTTTTCCTTTTTTGTTTGTTGCCTCAAAGTTTAATTCCAACATACATACAAATTTATCTTAACTAACACATCCAGCTGTTTTTCATGGTGGCTGCAGCCAAAGCAGAGGTGCCCATGCCACCGCTTTCCCCCTTCCACCTCCTCCTGGTCTTCTGGGAGGCACCAAGGATTCTCTCACCTAGTCAGATGCAAACTAAAGTGTTCCTTTCACCCTGTTTTGATTTAAACTAAGCAAAATGTTTGGAAATGAGTTGCTGATTTATTATGGGAAATAATTCAATTTGCAAATGTCATCATTGTTGTTACATAAGATGTTGAAAACGCATTTGTATTTCATCATCTATTTAAAATCACATTTAACACCCCAGTCTAACAGCTAGCTAATTGTGACGCCAGCGTTCTTTTCTCCTGTATGATCAAAGTTTTTGGGAGTACTCTATTACAAATAAATGATAAACACACACACACACTTCACTGTTTATTTATCACATTTCACTTTCTGCTTTAGCTTCTCTATAGTTATCTGTCCTGTCTGTCTTGTGTTCACTTTTACTTCCTCTTGTTTCCCTGATTGTTTGCACCTGTGTTGTTCCCCAGCTATATTCACTTCCCGTGGGGAGCCACGTGCATTTAAGTAGCCAGTTTTCTACTTATCGTTTGTCAGTGTATTTGTTATTCCACCCTGAGATGTTTCTAACATGTTTTGTATTTGTTTCCTGGATTTATTTTTTCTTTGGACCATTTCCTACTATGCTTGAAGTTTTAGTTCTGTCTGCCTGAGTTTAAGTCTGCATTTGGGGTCCTCTGACACACACACATCATGACACTATTATGCCATAGAAATCGGTGTTGGGGTCTCTCATGAATAGGCTCAGTTTTTAGGAACGCTTTTGTAAGTTTAGATGGTTCCTTCACTGTATTTTGCAGGATATCTGGGCTCTCACTTAGAGATAGAAGGAAAAGCTCAATCTTTCAGAGGGACTCTGAATAAAGCTATTGCTCCTCCGGATCAAAAGCAGCCAGTTCAGGTGGTAACCAGGCATCCTAGTCAGGTGACTGCTGGACGCCTCATAGGTGAGGTGTTACAGGTATTTCCTATTAGCAGAATGGCCACGGGGGAAACCCAAGACTCGCTAAAGATATTACATCTTTCACCTGATGAGCTGATAGAGATAGCCATAGTGAGGGAACTTGGGGCT
The DNA here is from genome assembly GCF_018398535.1 of Haplochromis burtoni. Taxonomy (NCBI): domain Eukaryota; kingdom Metazoa; phylum Chordata; class Actinopteri; order Cichliformes; family Cichlidae; genus Haplochromis; species Haplochromis burtoni. The sequence continues at coordinate 50,879 of NW_024582739.1, forward strand.
TCTCTGCTCAGACTGCTGCCCCCCAAAACACAAACCCGGATAAGTGGTAGAAAATACATGATTGGCTTTTCAGGCAGCCACTAAAATGGACGTCAAAATTTCAAGCCTAGACTGCCCTTGGAGGACATCACAAGATTATTTTCCTTTTGTTCCATTATATTTATATATATATATATATAT
>NW_024582739.1:51083-112213 GCF_018398535.1 Haplochromis burtoni
AAGAGCAGTTTTAACTCTGCAAAGACAGGGTAATACACGTTTTTCTTCTTTCTACTTTGAAATCGTTGCAGCGTTGATGAAGGTTTGACCAGCAAAAGGCTGGGCCGTTTTACATTCATGACTAAACAAATGTAGGTTACTGAGTATACATTCGGTTTAACATCGATGCATTTTGATGTTTAAGTCCTAGAGTTATTTTTATGTGAGATTGAAGTTTGTTAATTGAGCCCTAGCTGAAGAACAGCCTGTGTCAAAGTTCAGTCAAAAAACGCGGGCGAGGAAGCGAACGCCATGTTGTAGAAACGCCACAGGAAAGATCTTAAGTAACATTCATAAACTAGTTGTTTTAATGACATTACATTGAGTGTGCATTAGCACATAAAATATAATTTTGCTCTTTTGGGTGTTAACTGCAGATACATAAGCGCAGTTGTATCACTTAAGAAAAAATATCTTTGATTTGGAAACATAAAGCAACTTTTAGGAGAAACTCAACACTAAAAATAATATACATACAGTGGGGCAAAAAAGTATTTAGTCAGCCACCGATTGTGCAAGTTCCCCCACTTAAAATGATGACAGAGGTCAGTAATTTGCACCAGAGGTACACTTCAACTGTGAGAGACAGAATGTGAAAAAAAAATCCATGAATTCACATGGTAGGATTTGTAAAGAATTTATTCGTAAATTAGGGTGGAAAATAAGTATTTGGTCACCTCAAACAAGGAAAATCTCTGGCTCTCACAGACCTGTAACGTCTTCTGTAAGAAGCTTTTCTGTCCCCCACTCGTTACCTGTATGAATGGCACCTGTTTGAACTCATCATCTGTATAAAAGACACCTGTCCACAGCCTCAAACAGTCAGACTCCAAACTCCGCCATGGCCAAGACCAAAGAGCTTTCGAAGGACACCAGGAAAAGTATTGTAGACCTGCACCAGACTGGGAAGAGTGAATCTACAATAGGCAAGCAGCTTGGTGTGAAAAAATCAACTGTGGGAGCAATCATCAGAAAATGGAAGACATACAAGACCACTGATAATCTCCCTCGATCTGGGGCTCCACGCAAGATCTCATCCCGTGGGGTCAAAATGATCATGAGAACGGTGAGCAAAGATCCCAGAACCACACGGGGGGACCTGGTGAATGACCTGCAGAGAGCTGGGACCAAAGTAACAAAGGTCACCATCAGTAACACACTACAACGGCAGGGAATCAAATCCCGCAGTGCCAGACGTGTTCCGCTGCTGAAGCCAGTGCATGTCCAGGCCCGTCTGAAGTTTGCCAGAGAGCACATGGATGATACAGCAGAGGATTGGGAGAATGTCATGTGGTCAGATGAAACCAAAGTAGAACTTTTTGGTATAAACTCAACTCGTCGTGTTTGGAGGAAGAAGAATACTGAGTTGCATCCCAAGAACACCATACCTACTGTGAAGCATGGGGGTGGAAACATCATGCTATGGGGCTGTTTTTCTGCCAAGGGGACAGGACGACTGATCCGTGTTAAGGACAGAATGAATGGGGCCATGTATCGTGAGATTTTGAGCCAAAACCTCCTTCCATCAGTGAGAACTTTGAAGATGAAACGAGGCTGGGTCTTCCAACATGACAATGATCCAAAACACACCGCCCGGGCAACAAAGGAGTGGCTCCGTAAGAAGCATTTGAAAGTCCTGGAGTGGCCTAGCCAGTCTCCAGACCTCAACCCCATAGAAAATCTGTGGCGGGAGTTGAAAGTCCGTGTTGCTCGGCGACAGCCCCAAAACATCACTGCTCTCGAGAAGATCTGCATGGAGGAATGGGCCAAAATACCAGCTACTGTGTGTGCAAACCTGGTAAAGACCTATAGTAAACGTTTGACCTCTGTTATTGCCAACAAATGGTTAAAATCCCCAGCCGCAATAAAGACACTGTCCGGGTGTGCTACCAGGCTGTTATTGATGCTGCTGCTCAATTGTGCTAACGCTAGCTTAGCATTAGCATCTGGTGGAATGTAAACAGCGCAGATGTAAACGGCAGAAAATTCCCGAGGGAGATAGAATGGACGGCACTTTAACACCAACAGTTCTACCTCTGTACTGCACAGTCTTTCCGTTACCGTGACGTTCGTGCACCAAAAGTTGTTAATATAGATGCACAGCCCCCCGCCAGTCTTCTTACCCGAGTCCGCAGACCTGTCGGCTCGATAGGCGGTGCGGCCTGCTAGATCAATAGCCGCATCGGGAATGGCGCTGTCCAGCCAGGTTTCAGTGAAAATCATGCACGAACAGTTATTAAAAGTCCGTCGAGTGGCGATCTGCAGTCGTATTTCATCCAGTTTGTAACGGATTGAACGGGCGTTGGAGAGGAATATGATCGGGAGTGGTGGTTTAAACGGACTAGTCTTCACAATTTCCACCGTAATGTGAAGTGTGCTACCAGAGGAGATAGAACGTTGGACCAGGTGTACACCAACATGGCGAATGCATACAGAGCCCAGGCTTATCCCCACCTGGGTCTGTCAGACCATCTCTCCCTTCTGCTACACCCAATATACACACAAAAGATCAAGAGCACTGGGATTACAACCAAAACCGTGAGAACATGGCCGCAGGATGCTATTCCGATGCTTCAGGACTGTTTCCACTGCACAGACTGGGATGTATTCAAGGTGCAGGACACTGACAATCGTGTCGCATTGGACAGTTACACCTCCACTGTCTTGGACTACATCTGTTTCTGTGTGGACAATGTAACAACTTGGAAACGATTCCGTGTGTTCCCTAATAATCCACCCTGGATGACACACGGAGTTCAACAACTTATTCGAACAAGGAACAACGCTTTCAAATCCGGGGACCAGGAGGCATACAGTGCTGCCAGGGCCAACCTGAGAAGAGGCATCAAGACTGCCAAGCAGCAGCACAGGAGGCGTATCGAGGCCAGGTTTGAGAACAACACAAACCCAAGGCAGGTCTGGGAGGGCATCAGGGCTATCACGGACTACAAAAGGAGAACACCATCACCCTCAGCCGACAGTTCTACTCTGGCTGAGGATCTAAATCTCTTTTATGCCCGTTTTGATAGGGAGAACACCGACCCTGTCCTGTCCCCTCTCCCCTCAACCGATCCTGCTCCAGTCCTGAGCACTCATGAGCTGAGGCGTGTGTTCCGGAGCATTAACACCAGGAAGGCGGCCGGGCCAGATGGAGTGCTGGGCCGGGTGCTAAAAGACTGTGCTGCGGACCTGGCGGACGTCTTCACCTCTATATATAACACCTCGTTGTCCTGTTCACTGGTACCATCCTGTTTCAAAGCAGCAACCATCGTTCCCATCCCAAAACAGTCAAATGTCACATGTCTGAACGATTTCAGACCTGTGGCACTCACCCCCATTCCCGCCAAATGCCTGGAGAGACTGGTCATTAAACACATCAGAGCTGCTTTTCCACCATCCCTGGACTCGCACCAGTTTGCATACAGGGAGAACCGGTCAACCGAGGATGCGATCGCCACAGTGCTGCACACATTACTGAAGCACTTGGAACACAGGAACACCTATGCACGGCTCCTCTTTGTAGACTACAGCTCGGCTTTTAATACCATCCGGCCATACAAACTCCGTCCCAAACTCCACCAACTGGGACTTAACTCCTCTCTGTGCAACTGGATTGTGGACTTCCTCACTAACCGTAGACAGAGTGTCAGAGTGGGTAAGAACACCTCCTCCACCCTTGTGGTCAACACCGGTGCCCCTCAGGGGTGTGTTCTGAGCCCTCTGCTATACACTCTCTTCACCCATGACTGTATTTCCTCCTGCGCGTCCAATCTCATTGTTAAGTTTGCAGATGACACTACAGTGCTCGGACTTATATCCAACAATGATGAGACAAACTATAGGACAGAGGTGCAACAACTAGAGTCATGGTGCCACGACAATAACTTGGTCTTAAACACCAAAAAGACCAAGGAGATCATTGTAGATTTCCGGAAGAGGGGTCATAACAACCATCTGCCTCTCTTCATTGGCAGTGAGGCGGTGGAGAGGGTGAGCAGTTTTAAATTCTTGGGGGTAACTGTGACCGAGGACCTGTCCTGGGGCAACCATATCACCTCAGTTGCACGGAAGGCCCAACAGCGCCTCTACTACCTGAGGAGACTGCGGAGCGCACACATTCCCAGATCTCTGATGTTGAACTTCTACAACTGTGCCATCAGCAGCGTTCTGACGTATGGATTTCTAGTGTGGTTCCCCAGCTGCACCAAGGCCGATCAGCAAGCACTCCAGCGGGTGGTGAAAGAAGCTGGCAGAATTATTGGAACAAGTCTGCCAGAGATCAGTAATATCTTCCCCACTCGCTGTCTGAGGAGGGTGCACAGTATCCTGCGGGACCAACATCACCCTGCGCGCCACCTTTTCCATCTGCTGCCCTCAGGGAGAAGGTACAGGTCTATACAGGCCAGAACATCCAGACTGGCCAACAGCCTGTATCCACAGGCTGTGAGGCTCCTGAACTCTCTGCCCCCCTCTCACGGACAATAACCATATCCAACTTCTTAATAGCAATGAACTGGTCTGCATTGGTGCATCATATCTTTATTCTCTTCCCCCTCCTGCCCCCCCCCTTTCTTAAATAGATAACTATCATATCTGATATCATATCTCACAGTACAATAATATTGAATGGGTTGCATTGTTGTATTTTGTCATGTTTCTCAGGTCTTTGTCTGAATTTCTACGAACATTATTGCTAAGGATTGTCTTATTGCATTGGAGTCACACTGGGTTAAATATGTACACTTGGGTTTTAAGGGGTATTTATTATTTTCTTCTTTTTTTTGGGTTGCAATTTCATTGTTCTTGACAATGACAATAAATAAATACTACTACTACAAAGGTTATGTTACAAAGTATTGAGTTGTATTTTTGTTATTGACCAAATACTTATTTTCCACCCTGATTTACGAATAAATTCTTTACAAATCCTACCATGTGGATTCATGGATTTTTTTTTCACATTCTGTCTCTCACAGTTGAAGTGTACCTCTGGTGCAAATTACTGACCTCTGTCATCATTTTAGGTGGGGGAACTTGCACAATCGGTGGCTGACTAAATACTTTTTTGCCCCACTGTAGTTTTAACTTTTAATGTCATAAGGATTTCCTGTGAGATAATGATTAGACTAAAGACTATAGTTAAAAAAGCGTGAATATTGATTGCGTGTAGTTTGCCCATTTCTTTGCAGTAGTTTACAAGCATTTTTCTTGTTTTTCATCTTGAATATTCAAAAACAATGAATTAAAATTTACTGTAATGCTGATGTAGCACAAGTTGTTTGTACTACAGCCTTCTGAATCACCCAAGTTAAAGTAATTTAAACTGTTTGTTTTTAAAATGAAGTGGATCTGTAAAATCTGCAAATTTGAAACACCAAGAAAGACATTCTCCATTCGCAGGCAGGAAGTTGTCAATCAAGCACCAAAAATCAATGACCTGAAAGAAAGATGGCCTGCTCTTTTTGATGCAGTTCAGGTAAATATTTTTCCATAAGATAATTTGCAGTATGTATTCTTTTAAAGTAAATTGTATACATTAACATGTTGTGCCTATTTGTGCCTTTTTTTTATACAGATAAACCAAGAATTCAGAAGGATCACCACTGTTAACACTGGAGACAACATTCATGGCAAAGCTGGACCAGTACTCTCAGAAAATAATGTCCTTGCTGTCCTCAAGAGGAGGGGCTGCAAAAATGCGCATTCGGCGCATCCAGAACATGCTGCTAGAGGTATGAATGAATGAAATGTAGTTTATTTCAAATAGGATAATCCACTTTTTTTTTTCCAATAGGTGATATTGAGTCTTAAAAGGTAGCTGTTTACAACTCAACTATGTCAAATTATTGTTTAGAGCTTGAGGCACAAATATCAATTAAAACTATAAATACTTAATAATAAAACAAATTATAGGTGATGTGGATCATGATTGGCAGAGTAATTTGCAAGATTTTGCAGTTTTTCTATTTGTTACCTGGATTTTTCAAGTTCATGAATTGATCATTTCAGAGAAATGGCTCTTTGAAATGATCAATTCATTATTTTGATTATCACTGGAAATCTATAATTGGTACAGTTCAGGCCATATAAAGTCAATCTTTTTTTTTTTTGGATGTAATTATCAAAAACCCATCCTCCTCGAAGAGCAGTTCGACATTCTTTTTCTTATTCACAGGACGATTCTGTGGAGAGAAGGCGAGAGGTCGCTATCCGTGGCTTAGTGGTGTATCTCAGGGAGGAGGATCTCTTCAAAGAGCAGGTAAATCAGACATGACTATACTTTGTATTAGAGCTACGATCTAATCTATTATTAATTGATTTCTAAATTAATCGGCAACTATTTTGATAATTGATTGATCGGTTTGAGTAATTATTTTAGAAAAAGAAGTCCAAATTCTCTGGTTTCAGCTTCATAAATGTGAATGGTTTCTGGTTTCTTTACTCCTCTATGACAGCAAACTGAATATGTTTGACATTTGAGGTCATCATATTGGGCTCTGAGAAACATTGACATTTTTCACCATTTTCTGACATTTTCTGGACCAAACAACTAATCAGATAATCGAGAAAATTGTTAGTTGCAGCCCTATTTTGTGTTACTCTCATGTATAAGTATGATTACTTAAAACATTTATATTGATTCTGACCTACCAGGATGGTGGCGGGGATATTACCAATGAAGTGATGAAGATTGTAACCAGAGGTGCCACAACGTCTGATCCAGCCAGCGCAAGAATCATACTTGAAGGAACAGAAGTCCTAGCAGACCTGGATGTACCCAGAGCCTGTGCCTTGCTAATGGGGCTGATATATGCACTCAACCTCAGCTACCCAAAAGAACTGAAAAACACTTTTGAAGTGTTTCAAAAGATATTCCTCGAGCTGGATGATCTGAAAGCCAGTCCAAAGGTAATGTCACTAAAAAGTAAACTGTTGTACTAAAAAATGTGAAGAGTGAGGCTATCCTCAAATTAAACGGGAAATGTTCCACTGTTGTTTGCAATGTGTTGTGTTACATACTGTACAGTAGGCAGTAGGTGTAAAGTTGAGCGTTGAGCATTAAGTACACCTAGTTCAAAATAATGCACTTTAAAAGGATAGCTCGGGTCTTTTGAAGTGAGGCTGTATGAGGTACATATGTATAGTGAGTGTATTACACACAGTAGATGGCAGTCAGTAAGCTCCACCTACGGAGAAGCAGACGGGGCCACCGGCACGCAAGATGAGCCTCCATCCTAATAAAACTGATGTCAGTTTAAATGTACATTATATCAAGAATATGTTTACTGCTTTATTTTGCTATCAGACAGCCTTTTCTGTGAGGAAAGAGAAGTTCTACTGCTTGTTGTTTCAATCGCTCTGGCCCACCAGCGTCCATGGACAAAAACAGCAATTTTACCTGACAGCACACAGGAGTTGCTGGTCTCCTGCTGCCTTGATCAGTAAGTGTAATTGTGTTATTTGGTGACTTTGGTGTTAGTTCGGGTTAGTTCAGATTTACCAAAGTCACACAAACAAACTGAGCCTATCATGCGTGTCGGTGGCAGGAATGTGCTGACTGCTGTCTACTGTGTGTAATACACTCACAATGTACTTCATACTTAAAAAAACCTAAACTATCACTTTTAACACAAACAAACTTGAATCAGAGCATGACTGTCAAAATGTTCAGTCTTTTTGAGACAGATTTACAGGGGTGTTTTATGTCATTTATTTTATGGAGGCAACAATTTTGTCTGCTATTGAAATGTCAATGAGTCTGGAATGGTGGACTGGTGTTCTAATAAACAGTTTGATCATAAAACTGGAATTTCAATGTGTAATTTATTGTATAATTGTAAGTTATAAGTTATTGTAAGTTATTAGTACTCAAAAAAATTAAGGTAACAATTTGCATGGATATTTCTGAGTAGAATAAAAGTAAAAAAATAAGTTTTAATAACTAAATGGAGTAATTTTTAAACAATTAAAATTAAGTTGGTTCAACTTAATTAAGCTTGTAGAGGACAAAGCAAATCATGTTGTTTGTACGTAAGGAATAGAGTTTGCCTAACTAGAGAACTCTTGTGGCATTTACGCTATAGTGGCTAAGCTGAAGTAACTTAAAAAGATCCATGCAAATTGTTACCTTAATTTTTTTACGTTAAGCCAGCAGATCTTTTTTTAGAGTGAAAGCACGCTACCCTGAAGCCTCACTCCAGACACTGAACATGCCTTCTGGGATACAATTTTGATGACCTTTTTTCTTTTGTTACAATGCCTATCATTCAACTTGAATTTCATTTACAGGAAAACTACAAAGTCACAGTAAGCCAAATCTGGCATCTAGAGTTGGCATTAAGCAACAACTGTTTTGGTCTAGCTAAAAAGACTTTAATTTGCTTTAAGCAGGCACACAATGGCATACACGACAGCTCAGGGTCATCTTTGCGAATTGTTCTCTGTTAGTTTCCTCGGAACATTACAGTCGAAGTCCAAGTTAACATGCTGATCTTGGGGGATGAATTTATAAATACACAACCCCAAAAATGCAGGAAAAACATGCTTTCGAGATTTGCTTACAGTACAATTCTGTGTAGATAATTTCCTCAAGGACTATTTAAATATTCTGATTCTCACTCTTATAGTATACAGTGCTACCCACCAACAATAGCTCTAATTCTGTGGCATGGATGGAAGAGCGGAGCTCTCATTACTACTTCTCAATACCCACTTCAAGGATGAAAAGAAAGTAACACAGTTCAAAACAATACAGCTGATTATTAATATGATTGGAAGCAGTAATTATTTATAAACTGTTTTATATCCTCAAAATATATAGATTCAAGTGACACTAAGATTAGTGTCATCTATCGATCTATCGATCGATATATAGATAGCGATATATAGATATCTATATATACGTATATACATGTATATGTATGTGTATTTGTTTATTTGTGTATATGTATATATATATATATATATATACGTATACGTATATATTAGGGGTGCAACGATATTCGTATCGATATTAGGGTGTATGTGTATATGTGTATATGTATATATTATAATATATATATGTATATATTAGGGGTGCAACGATATTCGTATCGATATTGAACCGTTCGATACAGTGCTTTCGGTTCGGTACGCATATGTATCGAACAATACAATTTTTAAAATAATTTTTTTTAATTTTTTTTTTTTTTTTTTTTTTTGTGTCCCGTTTGGATCTATAGCCATCAGAATTGTTGTCTTGAGGCCAAGAAAGATGCCAAGAGGATTTATTTTAAGTGGATCATCATATTGGTCCATTTGATTGACCTTTATTATAATTATGAATTTATTTTATTTTCAGTTGCAAACGGGACAGACATGACTGTGGGATAGGACAGGGGGAAAGAATGAAAGAAAGAGGGGGAGAGAAAGAAAGAAAACCAAAGGGGAGAAAAAAAAAGAATACAAAATTTGTAATTTATTTTATCAACTTTCCTTCTGACGATGCTGTCTGTGTTGGAGCGACTCAGTGGATCTGCATTGCTACCGCAGGCAGAGTGCAGCCTAGGCGGAGTAGTCGAACGCAGATTCACTGAGCCTCAACACAGCACATCGTCAGAAGGAAGAGCGCAGGGCAAGCTAGCGAGACAGAAGTGGACCTCCCCACCCTCATTCAGATCTGGCGTTTGGAATTATTTTGGTTTTCATGTGACGTATGACCCTGAAGGTAAGCGAGTCATGGACTAAAGTAAAACAGTATGTTGGATGTGCCATGCAATGCTCAATTACATGGGTGGGAGCTAGTGTGTTAGCGCAGTTAGCTCGTTAACGTGTTGGCCGTCTAGCCCCTCTGTATAGGGTAGCTCGTTAACGGAGATTTGCCGTGTTGTGGCGTTAAGGTTATTTCAACGAGATTAACGCTGACAGCACTAGTGGGAACACAACGAATATGACTGCACATTTACACCGACATCATCCTAGTGCAAAGACAAAAACAACAAGCATGCATGCTACAAACTTTAGCCGAGTCATTTAGACAGCTGTTAGCACAGGATTCTCCTTATGGAGACCTGATATGTTTAATATGCTGCTGAGAATATAGCCCAGAAGAAGCGGATAGTATAGCTTTTATTTTGGAAAGAGACATTTCTCTGTAATAAACTCTCTTTTCCAAAGATGAGTGATTCCTCAATCAGATACAGGGCTCGCAATATCGCTAGCCCGGGGCTAGCGATTTTTTTCAGTCGGGCTACCAAAATCTATCTCTTCCCTGCCTGTCGGGCTATTGTAGGAAGGAAAAATATATGTCAATGCTTTTGCATTCTTTCAGAAATGTAGCTGGGTAATTATGTCATTGGGTGAGCCACTGTCAATATGTGACATATTGAAATCGTGTTTGGATTTGCGCTTGTTTTTTTGCTTTCACTTTGCAATCGCGCGAACTGTGTATAGAGAGCGACAGCACTGATCTGTGAGTGATGATAATTTGTGCACCAATTCCTCTGACATCGTCTTATTAATTGTTAGCTTACTATGCAAACATGACAAGTGAAATCTCCCGCAGCTTAAACATGTGAGAGGTTGATCGCGCAGAGAATCGCTGAGCTTATGTGAGTGCGGCAGGATATATATTTCACTACGATGACCTGGATGATTGAGAACCTTCACAGACAGATATATATTTTAGTTCTGCTGAGCCAAATAAGACAGGTCAGGGTGAAGAAGTGACAGCCAAAGAAAAGCTTACCACAAAACGGAGAAGTTATGACAAATCAGACTATAAGGCAAAAAGAAAGTGCAGCTTTATGGTTTCATGGACAAAAGAATTTCTGTGGCTGCAATATGACGAGCTAAAAAACAACACGCACAAGGGTTAGGGTTAAATTTAAAAACTGTACTTTTGTGTTAAAATATATATTTATAATTTTAATAAATGACAAATTAAAAAGGCATGAACATTTTTTTTGTATCGAAAAAATATCGAACCGTGACACCAAAGTATCGAACCGAAACCGTGAATTTGTGTATACCCTGATATGTTTAATATGCTGCTGAGAATATAGCCCAGAAGAAGCGTATAGTATAGCTTTTATTTTGGAAAGAGCCATTTCTCTGTAATAAACTCTCTTTTCCAAAGATGAGTGATTCCTCAATCAGATATTTATTTTTTAATTACTTTTGTTTCAGCAACATTAAATTTAAAAACTGTACTTTTGAGTTAAAATATATATTTATAATTTTAATAAATGACAAATTAAAAAGGCATGAACATTTTTTTTGTATCGAAAAAATATCGAACCGTGACACCAAAGTATCCTCTGTTAATAAATATAAATATATATATATATATCACATATAATTGTATATATATATATATGTATTATATATATTGACTTTGTGTTATTATATATATGCGTATATATATATGAGTCCTCGTCTGATTAAGGGTTAAATTCAAACCCAGCACGTTCAAAGTTAACCAGATCTTTCATCCCCATTCTTCAGTCGGTTTAAATGCATAGAGTTGCTGCCATTTGACTGATTGACTGGGGGAAAAAAAAATTAGTCTGCACATGTTTTCAACTGTCTGGGAGCTTGCTCTGTTCCTTAAGGGGCTGAAATGCAGGAGGATCATGCAAAAGCACAGCTTCTGTGGGGAAAAATCCACTCTCAACCTGAGCATTTGAAGCTTATCTGCTCAGAACAAAGTTGCACAAATCTTTTTGGTGGTGCAGCATTTTTAAACAAGATGACCTTCTGAAAAGTAAAGGTTCTGTTTTTGCTAAGGATATCACAGTGACGTTGCTGTGTTAGGGATTCCTGTCAAGAACATTTAGGCTTGTTTATAAAATGACCTCATTGGTTTTAAAGATAAAGATGCAGTAGCTGATGAGAAATTATCAACACACTGCCTGCTTCAGTGAGTTGCTTTCTATATAATTAAAGATAACTGTGCTGTGTTTTAATTTATTACTCTTGATGTGCTTTAAAAGCTAAGCGTAGGGCATAAAATCCTATGAAGATGCACTTTATTTACACTTCATTTCTCAATATAAAAGAGCAGAAGTAATCAGGCAGTTTTCACCACAAGTATTTTATAGACCCTGCATACCACATTATTTATCTATCTATTGGATACAGAGGACCAATATATGTCTAGAAACAGAGCATTACTGGAAACCAGTATAATAACTAATCACTTGTGATGCCTAAATAGGATCAAGTGATTAAAATATAGCATTGAGAAGCTAATAAATAACAAATTGTATTTCTATTTTCAGTGACCTATAGTTTAATCGAGCTTTATAAGACTGCATGCATCATGTATGCATTTAAAGTACCCTTTGAACTACCAAAAGTGCAGTATGTACAGGCTCAAGACACAGAAATGTTTTCTTTACAAGCAAACATACACCCACTTTGCATCACACCCTGCTGGTTCCGTACTCGTTCGACAGGTTTTCTCGTCAGCACAAACAACGCCACACCCTCGCAGTTCTCTCACCTCCACTGTCCAGGTGCAGGGATCACAGAGAGGGGTGGGGGAGGCAAAGGGGAGGAAGGAGGAGGGTCATTATCCCCTTTGAGGGTGGAGCAAAAGGGGAGGCGAAGAAAGCGGATGAAGCATTTGAAGCTCATATTGACATGTGGCTCTGTAGGCTCCTGTGTGCACAGGTAAGAACGAATGAACTTCGTGGTAGATTGATACTATCTGGTGCTTGTAGTGTAGATTTCCACCTGTAACCGTGTGGTAGAGGTGGCGGGAGTGTTTACACAGGTTAAACCAGTTTCATTGCCAGGAAGTGGACATGCTGGCAGTCAGGTCACAGCAAAGTTTACTGTACATTTGCACCTGTTCACATTACTGAATGTGAACTGCATTTATTACTATTTATTTATTATCTTGCCTTTGAAAGACATAATTTTGGAAAAAATGTAAATAGAATTTATATTTACCCGACATGACATGAACCTATTCCTAGAATTTTCTTTTCGGTCATTTGCAAACAGCCTTCAGTTCCAGGGTTCAGTGTTAATGTAAACAACTAAATATTGACTGTGAAGCATGCTGGCAGTTGAATGACCAGAATGACCATGTAAAACATAGATATGACTTTGCAAGATGTTCCAGAAATGTTTGTATTTGTCAGCCCTGAATTCTTCCACCCTGAGACAAGAAGCCATTTTAATATGTTAACCCTGTTTTTTTTCAGCCATGGATGGTGTGTTGGAAGGCGCGGCTGTGTTGTGTGCATGTAAACTGGCCTGCAGTCTACTCTTCCTGCCGTCATTGGCCGACTCCTACAGTGCTGTCAGTTTCTGCTGCTGCTGCCTCCTCGTCTTCACAGACTTCCTGGTCACAGGTGAGGGCTTGATTAGGACACTGCAGGATTCTAACCAGTGTTTCCAGTTCCCCCACAGCCCTCTTATACAAACTGAATCACTTGAATTAGTTTAAAATATCAGAAGGTGTTTCCAACAACCTGTATGTTCAAGTTTCCAAATAATTTTTCTTTTTTAAGATTAACCTTACCTCACAGCAGAATCTTGGTTTTACTGACCTCCAGTGGCTTAAGCACTCACCATGCAATGGTGATTTGCAGGCGTTACCCGAGGCCTGTGACATCATTGCTGGGCGTGGCTATAGGTGCAGCAAATAATGAATCAAATAGAATAATGATGCCTCGATGGCCTTACAGAAATAGTGAATTTGTTGATCCAGTACACGCTCTGTAATAAATGCACTGCAGACACAACAGAAAGGAGATGCTGTGAAACGTCACACGTTTTATTTATTGCCAGTGGCTGAGATGTGGCAGTATGTAGCCACAGGCTTTGATCACAGCTGCAGCTGCTCTGCCTGGGATCTGCTGGCTGAGGATGTGATTAATGCTCAGGCTTTAGCAGCATTTGCTGTTGAATCTGCGGACTGTGGATGTGTGCCTCTGTCGATGGAGGAAAACATTTCTGTGAGGTTTCTGATTAAACTGTTAGAGTGTGAGGACTGAAGGAGCATTTTGAAGCAAAGCATGTTTTGCCCTCCCTACGCTTCAAAAGGCTGGAGTCAGCAGGAGCCATGAGAAGTTACTGTTTTTCTACATCACAAAAAATGAAACAAAAGTTGGAAAGGTTTGCTTTAAACTTACTTTCAATACATTTGTTTACTGTTGAACTTTTTAAATCTTAAAGTCATGTAACACTTGACAAAGTCAATGAGTATATATGCTCCTAAATGTTTCAGCAGGGTCTCAATTCATAGATTAACAGCACTTCATAAATACTGAGTTTTCTTATATTTCAAAAATATTTCAAAATCCATGGTCCAATCAAATCTGAAAACCTGCCTTATATCCTTCTGCAAGAGGTCTAAACTCTGACAGGTGATGACTTTTGTACTTTTATTGTCTATAATTTGCTTTTATTGAACATGGAAAAAAGAAACTCTGTATCTATTAAGAAATGCAGCTGGTGTTTCTTAACAGAGACATGTTACAACTCATTCTTTTTAGTTCAAAGAGATCTCGGGTAAATACGAGCAGTGGTTTCACAACTCCGACCTGAGTCGGTCTAATCAGCTTTAAGAACCAAAATGCCTGGTAAATTAATTGGGAGCCTGTTTAATCTAATTTATAATAACCTCATCTATAATAAATGTTTATATTAATAAGGTGAATAGACATCAAAGCAGCAATATCTACCAAACAAACTTGAGAAGAATAAAGAAGTATGAATTTAAAAAAGATATAAAAGTGTTTTTCATGTTCACTGTAGGTAAAATGGAAAAGGAAATGAACTTGTATCTTCATCTGAGAGCTACAGATTAAATAATTATTGTAATCTTTGAGTTTGGGTTGTTGTTGTTACTTTACTTTTGGAACTTTGGATGAACATTTTCACAATTTTCTGATAGAACAAGAAAACAAATGACAGATTCTAGAATAATAAATATGTGCAAGTTGCTGTTATGTGAGATGTAGTGATCCTGGAACTAGTTCCACTCGCTGCCAGACGCCTTTTTATTTACATGATAAGAGATGCAAATGCTATTGTTTGCTAAAATAAAGATAAATAAAACAGACCTTATGTAAATTTCACCACTCCTTTTGGTTTTGGCTGGGGCAGTGGTTTAGGAGGCAAGACACATGAACTCCTACACAGTTACCCGAGTTATTCATACTTCAATCGGTCAAACTGTGTTTGTATGGAGGGGTGTGTTCGGATAAAAAATGATTTGCGGGCTGAGTTACCTTACACCTATATTAGGATGAAGTGTTTTTCAGAGCTTTGTATTTAATAAAATGGCAGAATATTTATTTTATGTTACTTTATTAAACCAACCCTTTCTCTTCTTTGTGATATCTAATTACCTGGTCTCATCCAGTCATCTAACCCACTGACTCTGACACTTTTTCTTTGTGTTTTGTGTTTCTGCAGTTTTTCTGAGTTGCCTTTGCATCTTTGACTCTTGGCTGACTGACTTGACTCCATCAGGGGATTTTATTGCCCTGCGCTTCCTGCTCTTTCTCAGCCAAACCTATGGAGCGGTGCTGCTGCTGACCGCACCTCTGATCGCTGTGGAGACTGTGATCAGACTCCTGTGGCCTTGTGTTGTCGTCCCTCTCAGGACAGCGAGGCGGACAGCAGGCTCTGATGGACAGTGTTGTGATGGGAAAGAGGAGGAAGAGGAAGACAGCAGCGGCTCAGATGAAGACATACGGTCTCATGTTGTCGGCTACCTCTGCTGCCTGTCAGTGTGGGTCATTGTCGCCCTCAATGTCAGGGGGCAATGGAAGCTGGAGGAAGTGTGGGCTGCTGCCTGTCTCCACACAAATAGCTCCCTTGTCAGATGTCTGCCCAGCCTCTTCAGCCCCATTCCTAGCGGCATAAATCTCTGCTGGTCCATGGGCTTCTTCCTCCTTCTGCTCCTGCTGACCACGAGCAGCACAGGCCTTCAAAGGAGACGCCAAGGCCATTCGCTGATGTTCAGAGTCTTCAATAAAGGCGACTGTCACTGCCAAGAACTCATTCCAGAGTCGTCTGCACCCCTCAAGCCTGTAAAACCAGGGATGTTGGTGTCTGAGCCAGCACAGCATGTTGACCCAGAGAAAACAGAGAGCAGCTGTACTGTTCATACAGCCTGGAACAGCTGGCAGATGTTGACATGCAACCATGGAGACTTTGTCCTTATTTCCCCAATGTGTTTGTCTGGAAAGAAGGGAAGTCAGGAGCAAGAAATGGCAAGGAGAGATGTATCTGTGGCATTTATCACAGAGGAAAACATGGACTCACAGTGCAGGAGCTGGTGTGGGTGGCGACAGTGGGGTTTTCCCAGCCTCGGGGTGAATGTAATGATAGGGTTGGTATGTGTGCTCTCCATATTTGCGCTGCCTCTCAACCTAAGCGTGAATGTTGTTCTCGTCAGGACTATTGAGACTCTGCTGGAGCTGTGTATCAAATCTGTACTTTCATCAAACATAGCGGCAAACACAAGAGACACGTCTACCTCTGGTGATGAAACACTCATTTAACGCCAAACAAATGGGGAGAGAAAGTGGAACCTGATTGGTCGCCGTTTGCAACACAGTCATCAGATTACAGCTGGCTTGGCTGTTAACACTGGCTTGAATAGAGCACAAATGCACATTTGCGTGCAGCTATTCACATGTGAGGAGTAATATGTGGAAACTGCTGATAGCTGTTGAGGAGGCAGGTTGAGGCGTGCTTGGTAGAAAGACACTAAAAACCTCGACTGGAACAGATGGCTGGAAGGCCTCTCCTTACTATTCAGAGCTTTGGGATCTGCCACTATTTGTCATTACCCAGTGGGTTACAAAACAAGCCACTCCAGTATAAATAAGACTAATACAGGCGCAAACACTGTTTTGAAAGTTATGAACGGGATGAATTAATATGAGTCTCCTGATGCTCCATCACATAATGCTTGTTTAAAGCTGCATATAAATAAATGCTGAGTGACTGCAGGGCACACCGGGAATTCTTTTGGTTTTCTTTGTAGGTTTGTTCCAAAGGATTCAACTGAAGCTGAAGTATGTGAACTTGAATACTTATTATTCAAGTTATTCGGAAGTTAACAATCACAATTGCGCATTGAAATAGAACAAATGATCACTTTATAAAAGCAGCGTGAAGCATTAAATCTGTGATTTCTGTTTCTTTGCCATGTTTCTGCTTTCTGTGACCTGTTAGCTGCTTACTTACTATCCACTTCACTAGGGACACCTGTTCAACTGCTCATTAACACCAATCACCAGTCAACTGGCAGCAACTCTATGCATTTAGGCTTGTGGACATGGTCTTAACAACCAACTGAAGAATGGGGAAGAAAGATCTGGGTGAACATGCTGGCGTTGTTGATGCCAGACAGGCTGGTCTGACAATTTCAGAAGCTGCAGATATGCTGGGATTTTCCCACTTAACCATAAGTATTTCTCCATAAAAGAGAAAATATAAAAAATGCTCCGAGGAGAATGGCCAGACTGCTTCAGCCTCTTGGGAACACTCAAAGAACATTACAACCAAGGTGTGCAGAAGAGCATCTCTTCTTGAACCTTAAAGCAGATGGGCTACAATAGCAGAAGACCACACGTGGTTCCAATCCTGTCAGCTAAGAACAGGAAACTGAGGCTATCATCACACAGGTTCCCCAAAATTGGACAATAAAAGATTGGTAAAATGTTGCCTGATCTGATCAGATGGTAGGGTCAGAATTTGGTGTTAATAACATGAAAGGTTGCATCCATCCTGCCTGGTATCAGTGGCTCAGGCTGGTGGTGAAGGTAAGTGTGAGGGATATCTTTTGGCACATTTTGGGTCACTTTGCATCATCTGAGTATCATTTAAACACCAAAGCGTACCTGAGTATTGTTTCTGACACACTGTACCCATCTTCTGATGGCTGCTTCAAGCAGGATAAAGCATCATGTCACAAGCTCAAATCATCTCAAACTGCTTTGTTGAACGTGACAATGAGTTCACTGTACTCAAATGGCCTCCACTGTCAACAGATCTCAATCCATCTCTGGGATTTTGTGGAACAACAGATTCACATCATGGATGTGCCGAAAGCAAATCCGCAGCACCCGTGTGATGCTGTGATATCAATACGGACCAAAACCTCAGAGGAATGTTTCCACCACCTTGTTCAATTAAAAATTTCAAAAGCATTGAACCCTGTAGTAGCAAGGTGTTTCTAATAAAATGTCCAATGAGTGTCTTCTTGTAATACTTATTTATGAGTAATAAGACCTCTTTTTATAGTAAATGCTTTTACTTTACCGGTATATATTTTTACTGACTACATTTTCAATGCAGGAATTTTGAAAATAATCAAATTTTATTCTGTTTAAATTTGTGCTTTTACTTAAAAACAGGCACAGAAATTATTTCCACTCTCGTTTCTATCCTTTAAGTTGAACATTAACTTTGCACAGACTGGAATAGGTACCTTTGCTCTTTCAAAAAGTACCAAAGAAGTACCATTCAGCCCCGCTAAATCTCTCTGACAGCTGAAGTTGTTCCCGTGTTACCTGTTTCTGTTGTTGGTGACTTGTTTGACTTTCATCTGGTTGTCTGGCAACAAGTCCCTGCAAAAACTAAAACCTGGCTCTTAAAGTCTGTGATTCTACAGAAGAATCTTCTTTTGTACGCATTGGCTAAACAAACCAAATGTAAGGTGTTATTAGTGAGGTTTAGAGATAACTGACAATAGGTTCTAGTTTCTTTTATATTAGTGGTGTCAAAGTCATTCATGTTCATGCCCCCCCGCTGGTTCTGGCCTGCAGGCTGTACACTTGACACCTCTGCTTTAGAAACAAAACTGACTAGGTCCTCTGGCAATATCTTCATATTTAACAGGCATGTATCCTGCTCAGAAAAGGTTATCGGGTTTTCCTGTCCAGACACATGAGACAGCACATTTCTCAAACCTTTAAAAAAAAAAAAAAAGGAAACCCAAAACAACTTAGGACCAGTTTCGCAAATGGTAGAGCCGCTTTAGACCAATAGGTCTCAAATTGTTCTGGCATGCTCTCTTTAGTTAGTTTTGGCGTTTCAGTGATTAAAAAAAATCCAAATGAAAGTTTTAGAGGAATAACTTTCAAATTAATCTTAATTTACTCCAATTTTGTGTGTCTTCTCTTGTCTCTGCACTTTATTGAGACATCTACAGTTCAGTCCATACGTTTGTGGACAGTGAGGCCTTTTTTTTGCTTTTGTACACGACTACAGACTATTTAAATCAAACAATCATCATGTGATTTAAGTGCAGACTTTAAGATTTAATTCATGTGACTGAGCAAAAGTTTTCCATCAACTGTTTAGGTGTTACAGACATTTTCAGTGGCTCAGAAATAATTGGATAATTAACTGACAGGCCATTTCGTGTTCAGGTTCCCTGGTTTTTTCATAACAAATGAAGCAGATGAATGAGCTGAAGTTAAATCCAAGTGTTGATCTTGTCAGTGAAAAGTGAAGAATGACATTTTCTGGCTGAAAAAAAAATGTGGAAAAACTTTAAGAGTTGCCAAATCATCAATCACATTCCTGAAAAGAAGGAATGCACCGGCCAGCTCAGCAGTATCAAAAGATCTGAAAGACCACAGTAAAGTGGATGATGACAGAATTATTTCCGTCTTTAAGAAGAACACCTTCATAACGTCCATTCAAGTCAAGGTGTATCTTTTTTTTTTTTTTTAGATCTACAATCAAGAGACGCCTTCATGTATGGAAATATAGACGGTTTACAACAAGGTGCAAACCACTGGTTACACTCAAAAACAAGGAGGACAGATTACAGGGTGGGCCATTTATATGGATACACCGTAATAAAATGGGAATGGTTGGTTTCATGAGTTATTTACAAGTTTCTCTTTGTTCACAGATGGGTGAACTCGTAGGGTGTCTGGCATTGAAATCTGCTGCAATGACCCGGTTACTGCGTTCACCAGATATCAACACAATTTTGATCCGCTCCTCACGTGTTAACCTCTTCAACATGTCAATGGCTGCGAACAAAGAGAAACTTGTAAATAACTCATGAAAGAATAAAGTTATGTTGAAACCAAGCACACCATTGTTTTTCTTGTGACATTACCAATAAGTTTGATGTGTCACATGGCCCTCTTCCTATTGAAAAAACAAAAGTTGTATCCAAGATGGCCGACTTCTAAATGGCCACCATGGTCACCACCCATCTTGAGGTGTTTGCCCCCTCACATATACTAATGTGCCACAAACAGGACTTTAATATCACCAACCATTCCCATTTTACGGTGTATCCATATAAATTGCCCATCCTGTAGATCAGACTTTGACAGAAAATATCTGCAGGAACCTGCACGGTTCTGTTCTTCAGAGCGATGAAACTAAGATAAACGTGTACCAGAATGATGAGAAAAGAAATAGATGGAGGGGGGAAACGGCTCATCTGAAGCCAGAGATCTGTCAAACATGATCGACATAGCGTTGTGGCATCGGCATGCATGGCTGCAGGGAACCAGGCTACTAGCGTTTATTTGATGATGATGATGATGATGATGATATATAGCAGCAGTCACATCATCACATCTGAAGTCTACAGATTCAGGCTAATGCTGAGTGCTTCGCAGTGCTAATGAATAATGACCCAAAGCATACTGCTAAAGAAAAGTAAAGAAGTTGGGCATATTCTTGAATGGCCAAGTCAGATAGCTGATCTCAATCCAGCAGTGTAGCTTTTTTCATTAAATGCAAAACTGGAGGCAGAGAGACTCACAAACAAGCAGCACCTTCAGCAGAACATCATTAACTGCAAAGGATTTTCATCCACGTAATAAAAACAATTAAAATTCTGCTAGTTTGTTCAATTAATTCTGAACATTTTGAGAAAATGGGGGACTATTTATAAAAAATACATTTAAAAAAGACTATAATTCCTGAACAATTAATGCTTTACTTTTGTCAAATACCTTGAATTAAAGCTGGAAGCCTGTGCTTCACATACTGACTCTTTGATTTAAAATCCCCTGCAGTGGTGTGCATAGACAAAATTAAAAACAAACAAACAAACAAACCAAATCTGTGTCACTATCCAAAAACTTAGGGACCAAACTATAGTTTATCTTCTGCTTTATCTTCTGACTTCTCTAGAGGAGACATGGAAACTATTTTCCCCCCTTTTACTACTGCTTCAGGTTTCTACTTCAACTATTTGCATAAAAAATGTCTGTGTTGTTCTTTTAATGATGAACAATTCAGATAAAAATTGACATGATGTAGCAACCAAAACTTAGGGAAACGTGCCAACACCAGGGGGCACTCTGCTACAACAACAAACCCTGACTTCGCTGTGTTCAGTGCTTCAGCATGTAACAGGAGAAGCATGAGGACGACTCAGGAAACAGGATGAAGGTGAATTAGGCTGTCTCCTCTCTGATTGAGCTAAATACCTTCGCACTGCTTCTTTTACGGTGTAGAGACTTGTGCTGACAAATACACTGACTCATGCAAGATTATACAAGAAGGTCAATTTCTCTGTGTGTCCGCTGTGGACTAAAGTTTGAGGAGTGCAGTGGAGAGGGTGTGAATGTGTGTGAAAGCGAGAGGGAGGATTTTTTTTTATTTTATATAAGTAGATGATGACATTTAATTGGAAAAGTTGCTTCAAATTTCCTCATTTCTGAAGTTTTTACTATTCAGTGCTGGAACTGTGATCTATGAGGAGGGTGGAAAGAACAACAGACTGTATTTTTATACAAGATTTGAGATAATTTTCTTCCTAATGGCGTAACATTTTATTGCCTTAACAAGACACCCACAAGTGTTTTATCTTCTCCCAGCTAGATGAGTAATCCTCTGCTTCACCTACACATAACTTAATTTTTCTTTTCTGTTTTTAATTTCTGAGACAGGATGAAGACAAGATTTTGTCATTTCTTTAATGAGCCCTGGAGTGTGTTTATCAACCAAAAGGGGGATACACAACTATCTAAAGTTCATCTGTTCCTTTATGAAGCTCCAAATGACAACAACAGATGGCTCATGGCACTGAAGAAAACCCCTACAATTAAACAACCCCCTATGAGAAAGCACTTGGTCATGGTTGGAAGGAAAAACTCCCTTTTAACAGGTAAATATCCGCAAAAGCAGGCTCAGGGAGGGACAGCCATCTGATCCAGCTCTAAGGAAGGTTTTAAGCCTACTCTTAAAAGCAGAGAGGATGTCTTGTCTCTTGAATCCAAACTGGGAGCTGGATCCTGCCTTTTACTTTTAGAAATTCAAGGAATCAAAAGTTCATTGAGCCAATGAAGAGAAGCCAGTAATGGAGAATTGTGTCCAAAAATGCATAACTAATGGAAAATCACACCCCTATACGAGAGAAAAAGAAGTCCACACATGGGAGAAACAGGAAGCAGACAATGTTTGGCATTCTGGCTTGATAAATGACCTCAGTGTTCAATCAATTAACAAAATAGATGTCGGACTAATCCCTTCAGCAGTGAGATGGTGTAAAATCCTGTGGCACAGTCATGATCCTCAAGTCCCATTTAATCTAATACAGTGCATAATCCTTGAACATAAACTGCATAATAACATGGATGATGGGTCTGTTCATGCTACCAGCATTACGGCTGAAGCTCTTGTTCTTCAGCAGGAAGGGAAAAATGATGACAAAAGTGAGCCTCTATTTCTGCTTTCCCCATCACTTAGAAGATTAAAAACCCTACACTCCCGCCTCAGGAGGGCCACATCAGACTGGAATCAGATACGCGTCTCTCAAAGGAGAGCTCAGTGACTTTTTAATGGACACTTTCCCCTCTGGGAAAAATGTCTATTACGGGTTGGACACCTTCTCCTCGGATAAAAATGTCTTTAATCACAGGAGAAAAGTACGCAGAGTCAAAGCTGAGAATATGAAGCCTCTTGTCCTGAGGGTGTGCTCTGAATCAATGGCACTGCTTCAAACTGCACTGTTTGTCCATGAAACAACGCTCAATTGCTTTGGAGTGTGAAAGAAGAAAGAACGAAGGCGCAAAGTCAGAAACAAAAATAACATTTTCTTTTTCTTCCTGGCGTTTTTAACACAGAACGTGACTCAGACGTTAATCGTTTTTGTCGAGATTTTAAAAAGTTAAATAAAGGGGCTGCACGACAGTTTCTTCTTTGCCGTTTCACTGAGCTTCATTCAGATGCATCACAGATGGCAGACGAAGACGATGCATTGAAAACGATGGCTCACCCGCAGTGAGGGAACACTGAACTCCAGCAGACATCTTTTTTTATTCATCATGTCACACGCCCGAGCCTCAGTCTCAGCCAAAATAGGGAACAGTAATGAAAAAGAGTGCACAGCCTCCCACATCCCTGCTGGATACCTTAGAGCTGCGAGTTTGGCACAGCCCAATAAAATGTGTGGCATGAAAACTCTCTCTGATCTGGAGCAGGTATTGGCAAGCTCAGACAAAGCTTTCCTACATTTAAAGCAGGACTCCTCTGCCTACCAGATGTTTCATTTTAGGGGTTTTGGTTTCAGCTGCCGCATGGTGTTCATTATGATGGTTTAACAAAAATGTGACAGATCGTCACAGATGGAGGAATAGATGACCGCTACCCTTCAATGTCCAAAGGAAACAGCACAAATAAAAGGTGAAGTTAAACGCCAGGTGGTGCTGCACAAAAAGAGCACCAAGGCTGGGTTTGGGTGAAGACTCTAAATGTTTTGATTTTACACCCTGAGATAAAGCTGTGCTCTATTTTTCTAGAAAATGTGAGAAGGGGGAACAAGGAAAGAAAAGAATAAATAATAAAGTTAAGAAGTAGATTTAAGATTGAGGACCTCTCCTCCAAAATGAAAACTAGTCATGCGTGATGACATGTTGGCACTCAAAAGATAAATAGAGTCCATTTATGTATTGCTTTTTTAGACTTACTGATCATTTAATGTGCTTTAAACTACAACATACATTCACCCACTCCTTCGCTTTCTAAGAAGTATTTACAGCAGCTTCTTAGAGCATCTTTTCCAAGGACACTATGTTTTGCGGACTGGAGGAGCCGGGGATCAATTCTCTGATCCACTGATTTCTTGAGCTGCAGTTGCTATGCAAGTTCTCTATTAAACACTCTGTTCTGTGGCACACTGAGGTGTGCAGATGAGCAGGCTTCAGTTTTCCGAATTGGTATTATGAGAAAAATGAACCGGACTGCTCTGTGGAGTTGCTGCTGATGCACCAGCAAAACAAAGTTAATGAGACAGTGGGGTTTTTCACAGTCATTTATTGTACATTAAAACATTTCCCACAAACCTCCAGTGGCAAAAGCTCACTAGAATATATTCACACAATGATGGGTGCGCAAGGGGGCCCCTCATCAAAAGACACAATCATCATAATTATCATTAAAAGTGTCATAGATACTATTGTCATTTTAACCATTTGCATCACCGTCACCAGTAACATCACCTCACAATAATCTCCTTCTTAATATTTAACAAAGTCTTAATGAAGCAGACAGCACAAGGGTCTGCAACAAACTGGGGTCAAGTTTTGTTTTAACCTGGGGGGGGTTACTCCAAGGATGTTTTCCCTAATAACAGATCGAAGAGAGAAAAATAACCCACCGTGTTATCTGGGGGCATTTTTGTTGGGTATTTGAGGTGTGTCAGGTGTTACTCAGCCACATCAGATAACTGGTGAATAACTCGCAGGCCCCTGCAGATCTGTGCAAGCTAAGACAAGCGCACAGAATCATCTGCAGAGTCACAAAATTTGACCCTAGTTTGCGTCATACTGCACATACTGCAATCACATCCTACAAAAACAGGGGCACTGCCCCGATTTTTCTTTTGCACGGACAAAACAAGAGGACACACATACAAATGCAAATGTGTACAGAGGCAATGGAAGGTCAAACTGATCCTTTTTTTTGTTCATTTGTAGATTTCCCGCAGAAGAAAAATCTATTAAGCTCTGCTTGATAGCAGGGTATTTTGCAATAAACATTTTGGCCGCTCCGTGGGTATGCCTGGATGGCCAGATGGGTGTTTATCAACCACAACCAAAGCTGGATTTAAAATTATAGCTGCAGCAGGCTGCACAAACACACCCGTGAACATCCCCTCCGAGCGCCTCACGCGTCTCTCAGTGTGCCGGAACTGGCCGAGGGACAAGAGCCTCTTAGAGCAGATTCTGCTCGACTTGTGTTTAACTAATGATAAACAAGAGCACTTGAGGCACGTGTCAAAAACACAAGTGAGCCTCTGAGGACTTCTCAGTGATTCTAATCACAGCGATGGCGGCGGCAGCAGCTTTGGGAATGCAAGTCACAAGAAATATCGTATTACTGCTCGCGTTCATCCATCCATCACCTTTTATTTGATAATTAAAAGTTCCTAAAATGTACAGTTTACACAAATGATAGGATTTAGAATAACAAAGCGAACAACTGGTCTCAGAACTGATCTAGAATGGTCAGATTTTCACATCTGAGAATTTATGCATTTGTCTCTGTTCAGTTCAGTATGATTTACAAATGTTTTTGACATCAAGACAAATGATCAAACGTCAGGCGTTGTGTAACTTAAACATGATCCAGCATGATGAGAGTTTTTTAAACTACTGATACTTTATACACACACACACACACACACGTATTCATTCCACCAATGAGCAGCATATGTCTGCACAACCTCATCACCTCAGCAGCCTATGGACTTCTATAATCATTCATTTAGGTGCTGGTGCACACAGAACTGGAGCTTTCTACACAATGATAAAACCTGTACAGACACATGGATGTAGAAGGAACTACCATGGTCTCAGAGACAAGTCAAAAAAAAAAAAAGTGCCAGCAGACTTGACGAGCAGATCGCTGTCCAACCAAAAGCCAAAATAGGCGCCAAGTGCTGTCAATCACATTCCACAGACAAAGCTAAGCCAACTGTACAGCGCAGAGAAGACAAGTGACTGGTATCCACTGTCCACTTGTTTGGACAGGGAGAGGGAGGGAAAGAGAGAGGGACGTCAAGTCTGAAAAGCCTGAAGCTTGATACAGAGAGCAGAGCCCCCTGGGAGTGTGCAAGGCGGGCCTTAGACAGTTACTTTAAAACTGAGGATAACTTCTGCTGCCACAGACCTCAAAATAAGCCCAGGGGTCCCCACTGTCTCCATTTAATGCCATCTTTTTCATGAAAGATGCAGAATGAGGCTCAACAGCAGGTTGTACCTGTACAGTCACTTCAAGTCAAAAAGAGAAGAAGAAGGAGAAGAAAAAAAAAAAATGAAGTTTTTAGTTTTAAGAGCAACATCGAGCACAATTCCAACACCGAACTGAAGGAAATAAGTATTTCAAACACCCTATTTAACATTTTGAAAGTGATTTCTTAAACATCTTTTGAAACACGTGAAACCCGTGGATTCATCAATGACGGATTCATCTGTCAGGACAACTGCGATCACAGAGGCGAGCAGCTCTTAAAGGCGTACAGTGTTGATTCGCAGTGGCTGCACATTCTTGCCATTAGCGTGACTCTGGCCAGGGCTGAAGTAGGGGAAGACCTTGGGGGGGAATTTCTCTCGATAGGTGTAGAGCCAAGACATGTCGTCTGCGTTGTAGAAGATGAGGAGGCCTTTGGGGTAGTCCAGGAACACCCCCACCTTCTCCAGCTTGCTCTTGACATTGAGACGGGTCCAGGGCTCGGTGCAGGCGCTGTACTGGTTCCCGTCGTGCATAACGATGCAGTAGAAGCCGCGGCTCGGCTGGATCTGGATGCTGCCTTTGCGACTGACTGTCTCGCTGGCAACGCCGATCATCCACTGCGTCTTCTCCGACACCATCACCTCCCAGTAATGAACGCCAGACGAAAAGCCCTCTGCACCCAGAACGGACACCTCGACATCAAAGCGCCGAGGGGAGTCCTGCAGAGGCTGTGGATGGAGATTCCCGTAGGCCACGATGGTGCAGTCGTCTGAGAGAATCAGTCTTTGGTGGGCTGTGATGGGGTCGAGGGTCAAAGCTGCTGGCACTGAAGAAAGAAATGAACAAGAGCGAGCATTTAATTTAGTTTTAGATTCAACCCTGAAAAGAGACTGAACAATGACAAATAAAACAAAAAGTTAAAAAAAAAAAAAAGAAAAACACATTAATATGTTATGACTCAGCTTAGCCAGACAGAAAAGCAAGGACAGCAGTGTTATTCTCAGCAAGTCCGTTTGCTCCATCATGCTGCCGCTGCGGGAACAGTTTTGTGCTGAGGCAGTGAGTGAAAACTCGAAGACTGCTGGTCACTTTGTAGGAGAGGTGGGGTCAGGGTGATGAAACAGAAAAGTTACCATCGATTTCATCATTTCGATCACAAACTGAAAGTTGGAACAAAAGTTTCGGCTTCATGCTCCGATTCTGATTTGCAGTACTTTGCAAAAAGTTTTGAAAAAGCTTAAAACTTCAGATCCTTCTTATCCATCAGGGAGGCTTCTGATCAGTCCCAAATTTATTCTGCTGCATGACAACAAGCTCAAACCTCCAGGCAGAGTTATGAAGAACTGTCTTCAGGATTTGTGGTTGCTGCTGTTTTTTTAAAGGCACAAGATGGTGACAGCAGATATTGTGGGGGGCATGATTTTGGAGGGTAACTGATACTGCAACAACGTGGCCATATGTTGTCCATGGTAACAATGACAACCAGCCAATCTGGGATAAATCACAATTTCTCTGTTTGCCTTTATTTGGCGAATTGAACCTCTAGTGTTTGCATTATTATCATCATCATCATGATCATTATTATTATTATTATCATTATTGAGTTTCTTATAAGTTAGTTTCTAAAAATGATTCGGGGGCTTAATTTTTGTGGAATCTTTCTAACATCTGAGTGAAAGCCCAGAGATACCAGTTTCATAAACTTTATCAATCCACACTCACCAAGCTGTGGAATTAAAATTTAATGAACCAGTTAGTTAGAAATGCAGCAGCTGTGAATGTGGCTGACAACCAAAATCATTTTGTTTGCTCAGATGCTAATCGCTGTTAATTCAACAAAGCTGGTCAATGCCGATGTTTGACCAATAATGTCCCACTAAAGAAAACTTTTGTGACCATGTGCAGTGACCCTGGGATCTCGCTGCCTTTGATATGAATGCTTTACAGACCACTTTCAAAAAGTTGCAATCAGTCTGCTAACAGTTTGTGACTGAATAGGGCCAAAATGTCAATTCTAAGTAATCATGTCACAGACAGGTTGCACTTATCAGTGTGGTTTTACTCAGATTGCTAACATGTTGCCTCCAATCTATCTGGATTTGTAAATTAGACGTCAATTAATTTCAAACCTTCATCAATCTGTCTGAGACTGCAGTGAGTCCAAGTTGGGGTGTGACTGTTTGCACAGGTCACATGATGGGAAGCAACCTGTCTCCAATTGCCTTATAACTGTAAGTCTTTAATGCAGCTACATTTGATTGGCCACCAAAGGAGGGCTGAATGCAATCACCAAGTCTGAGAAACCAGATTTTTCCTAGTGCTAGAAGCCATTTTCACTAGGAGGCGCTTTAGTGTGCCTGAACCACGAAACGTAACTTTCTTGTTGTACATTTCTTTTTTGCAAAGCAGACTCTGGTCAAGGTTGGCTCTTTCAATAGCCGTACAGAAGACAAGCGAAACGGACAAATAAATCCTAAAATGTCTGCACTCCAAGCTACTACTGAGTTAAAGTAAGAGGCATTGTGTTATCTTTTGGGAAAACCAAGCATTTAACCCAAACAACATTACAGTATGTATGTATGTATAATTGCTGCCAGAATTGGAGAAGGTGACCAGAGCCCTGGCCTGTGGTAGAGGACGAGTAATGGGTTGTCATTATATGGCACACCCCACTGCAGCTCAACTCCTATTTCAGGAACATGACCCGTGTGCATGTGAGTGTGCGTACACTGTGATGTCGTCTTCATAATGTGTTTTTACATTCTTGTATACATCATATACTTCAAAAATGAAGTGTTCTCATGAGTCTGCACAGGATGCGACCATGTAAAGAGAAGAAGCAGTAATTACAGGGATGGGAGGAGCAGCTTCAGCTCACAGCCCTGCTCGTCTGTAGGAGGCGGGTCTGCAAACGTTTAGTTATAAGGGAAGCACTTCAGGCCAAACAATAACATCTTGTTCTCTTTGCCCTCTTTTATATGAAGCAAATTCAGGAAAGAGAGGGAAGGGCAACTTTCCAGTTCTCCCGTATTTATATCAGCTGGGATAAATGGAGGTGAAATGTCTGGCAGCCTGCCAGTGGACAGCACAATAGCTTCTTCACACAATGACATCTGCAGTGTTTGTTACAATAGAGTCATTAAAATTTCATAAGCGGAGTGCCTCTGTGTGTCATATGAAGAAACATGAAGGCAGACACACATGAGGAGACTCCATTTCCCCGCTGCTGAACATGAGGAAAAAAAAAAAATAGGAAAAGAGAAAGGAGGGGGAAAAAAAATGGCACAGGGTCTGGTAGTTATTTCTGCTAACCCATCAGTGACAACAAGGGATGATGGGAAGAATGTCTTTGTTGCATCTCTGGCAACTGCTGGTGATGGATCGTAACCAATTGTTCCATTTGGCAGGCAGTCAAGGGAGGCCAAGAAAGTGCCCGGCCTCCACTCAGCCAGCAACAGGCTGAAATGAGAGAATTGATTGAGGGAGTAAAAAAAAAAAAAAAAAAAATCCTCAGCACATTATTTTAAATAATCTCCTCTGAGTGAGTGATGACTGTAGGGCAGAGATGGTAGAGCTCCTCTCAGGACCGCAAACACAGAAGGACATTACCAACCTGCAGGTTCGATTACAGACGAGAAAGAAGCTCAAAAGCTTCCCAGAAATATTAATGCTGGATCTTCCAACACTCTATATTTGTGAAGAAAATTAGATTATCAACCTATTCTAGGCTCCATCTTCTATGGAAGATGTGGTTACTTGTTTTCTATCCAGGTTAGTTGAGATAATTAATTCCTTTCTAATATCCTTGGGTAAAATATAAACACAACAGCTAGAAACCGGGTGAAAAGAGTAAGTATGGCTGTGTCCAAACACCACCAAAGCCAGAAGCCAGCTCTTTTAATTTCTCTGATTAACATGTAAAGTCTTGTCTGTTTAATATGGACAAATAAAGTATAACCGGCAATTTGTGGTTTTAAAGTCTTAGCACAAAGTCAAACAGGCCAAAAAAAAGCTTTAAAACAGGAACAGACAGCCACACAGAAAACAAAGTGCTGCTTTTAAACTGATTTAACAAACATGCAATGTAAATAAGAGCTTTAGAGGGGCTGCTAGATGGATTTTTTTCAGTTATGCACAAAGCAAGACAAGCTGTTTACTTCCACTGTATCTGAGAAGCTAAGCTAGCCACTGTCTAGACTCATTTAGTGGTAGGATGTGGGAGCGGCACTAAAAGCAAGCAACATTTTTCAAAAGTGAGTATTCACTCCTTTAACACCTGTATATTTACTAAACGACATGTCTGGGTACAGCTACATATAAGCAAGGCTCATTTAAAACTTTGAGATCTTTTTACTTTACATAAAATTTAAGATCATACTTGAGTTTGAAATGCACATCAAATGTCAAAATATACAAAAAAAACAAACAAAATCCCACTCTTATTGTTTACAATCTCGTTATAATTCTAAGCTACGTTGCATTGGCTCAGTTTTGAAACACCTTGGACACACAGCACAGTTTGCTTCAGGCTTTTAGTGCTTTTAGCGCAGGAGTAATAGTTATTCTTATGCCATTAATTGTTCAGCTTGTATCTTCCCATGTCCAGAGACTAACGAGCAGGTTGGCTAGTAAAGCTCTTCTTCATCACCATCTGGCCTAAACTGTCCACCTCCTTTGGGTCAGTCACACAAGATTAAAAATAGGATGCCAACGTCCTTGTAACTAGGAAAATAATTTCTGGTTATCTGGTATTTGCATTCAGTGACTAACTGCAAGTACCTGCAGGGATGCAATTGCACAGATAGTCTTCACACAATGAAGACTTAAAAAGCACAGCTGAAAATCAGAGTTGTGATTTCTGTTGACAGACAATCATCATAATATAATATAATATAATATAATATAATATAATATAATATAATATAATATAATATAGCCAACTTGGCCCAAATCAATAACAGACATTACATTTTTTGCTGCCTTGATACCAAAGTTGCTTTGAAGATGCAGACCTGGTTCCCATCTTTCAAGCAACAACTTTTAAAGGCAATAGGTCAACCTTTTCCAAGTTCATTGCACACAGTTGCAATCATTTTTGTCAGGTTGCATTTCCCTGGTGTAGATATAGCATAAGGTGGGATCGACAACAGTTAAGTTATTTAAAGTACCTTCAGCCTACTTAAATCATTTCTACACATTTTTACATATATAAGCCTGAATGAGTTAGCGAAACAGTAAAATGTGTTCAAACAGTGAAAACAGCAGCATTTTGTTTTTGGAAATTCCCACATAATGACAATAAGAACAGACTCATTCAAACTGAAATTAAGACAAGACTAAGGATTTGAAGGCACCCATCGTACCTGGTGAAATGTCCTGGAAGAGTGATTTCCATATTGTATACTGTAACGGACCCATGTACTTTGATGTCGGGAAGTCCTCATACGTTAGGTTGGTCTCATGAATCTTCCCCTTGATCCTGAGTCAGAAAGAGAGATCAATAACAGTCCAAATCCAATTTGCTGCTTTCCCCCCGCCCTTAATAACACTGCCTGTGGTGTTCAGACCACAACATTGACCCCTCAAGTAATAAATCTACTTTGTGTGTTTTAAATATGCCATTAAGCAACTGACAAACTACTTTATGAATCTCAAGGCACAGGGATAAATAAATAAAAATAATAATCACAGTACACAGTCAATACGGACCTCTACACGAATCACTCAGAGCACTTACATGAAGTTCAGAGATCAGGCAAGCAATCGAGTGAGTTGGTTAACAGTGTGAAATCTTCACGGGACTTTCCTACGCTTTTGAGCTCTTCTGTTCAAATGCTATTTTTTTAAGGCAACCTATGTCAATGTGCTAATTCTTCTTCCTCCTGTGTCAAAACAAGATTTTACATGTGTTTTTGACATCTAAGATCTTGAGTTCCTCTTTCTTTATCCCACAGAAATATTTCTGTGACTCATCTTGAAATTGAGAGCGCAAACTTTTTTCTTCTGTTATCTGATCACAAGGTGATTTGGGTCAAGTAGCTACTGTAAGCCATAAAAGAAATGACTGTAAGCTTGCAGAGAGATGGTACGGGTCACAGAAGTGCTGCTGGATCTGCATTTACAAGAACAGCATGTTTCAATTCATCTCCAGATCAATGCAGATGGGGGCTTTTTTTAAACCATGACCACATCTTATATTTTAAGAACACTTTTGCACTTTAGTCTGAAGAAAATATTTCTAGCGAATGCCAAGTGATGTGTGCACAAACAAACAGCCTTTTACATACACAACTACATGTATGGACAAAGTGACAATTTCTTTACGTAGAGCCCATTGTACACCTCTGAATTTTGCACACTTCACACTTAGTCAAACCAGAGGAAAGGGTGTTTAGGGAGACTTCAAGTACCACAAAACGATACCATGATATTATTACAAAAGAGACTGAGATGGATCAGTGCAAGTATCTTAAGAAATCTCCTTTATAAATTATTTACAGGCTTAATGTTTCTGATAATGAAATTATTGTCGGTCTAACAAATATAAACTTGTTAACTCAAGTATGAACAAACTGATACAGTTTGTCTTTCTGTATTAAAATGATGATTTTCTTGTTTGGACCATTTGAGTCTATAATAAAGATGGATTGACTGACAATTTGCCCGCTTACACTGATTTAGTCTAAAGTACAGGACAAAATGTTAGGACAGAAGTATTACGTGACTCTCCTTTTAATCTTTCAGTTCAGGTGTTTTCATTCCTGTTGTTAAAGGTGTATAAACCTAACCACGTAGCACTGAAACACTGAAAGAATGGGTCGCTCTAACAAGCTCATTGAATTCCACAGTAGTACTGTAATAGAACGCCACTGTTACAACAAGTCAGTTCATGAAATTTCTAGATGTCTAGATATTTGATGATCATCTGTAAGTGGTGCTATTGTAAAGTGGAAGGTTTTAGGAAATACAGCAAAACTCAGCCACGAAAAGGCAGACCACAAAGTTACAGGGGAAAGGCGCACAGTGCAGAGCTCCAATCCTCCTCTGGCATTAACAGGAGAACAAAAACTGTGCGCTGGGAGCTTCATGACATGGCTTTCCATGGTTGAGCTTCTGCTGTTGTAATGTGTTGGGGGTCTAGTATGTTCTTTATTGAAGCCACATGTAGCTCATGTAACAAAACTACATGACAGAAAAAAAACAAAGACCTTTGTAAGGTGCCAGGCCATCATGAGCCTCATGGCTATACTCCTACTGGGGAGACCAACATCATTTCTGTTCTTCGTTTCTCTTTTTGTTAGTATTTTTGTTCCTTCATCTTCTGTGTCCACATTAACAATTGACGATGTGACCTCTAAATTAAGACCAACTTGGCTTTCCTATGACTGTATACATCTCCTAATAATGTTTTTAATGTTTTTTATTTTCAAAACTGGTGCCAAAATAGCTCTTACCTCTACCTTTTTAAAAATACATCAGGATTATATAATATACTGTCATCATTTAGACTCACTACAATACCTTTTATTCCCCCACATCAAACAACATTGCTGCTCAACATTTTGACATAGCCTGTTCCAAAACGAACCCAATAAAAGGTTGAGGGAGTTGTGCCAGTCCCTTCATTCGATATGTGCCCATGTTGGATTTTCAGTGCTTCAAACGCTTCATTTCATGCCCTCTTCAGTTCCCGGGACTGTTTCCAGCTCATAAAAATCTAAAACAAAACAGTATTGGCCAGCTCTCATTTGACACCACATTTGTACCAAACTCTAAATTTAAGGCATCCTTGAGTTAATTAAAGCTTTGCCAACTCTATAGTCAACCTTATCAAGACAATTTAAAGATATTAAACTGTTCAATTAAATCATACTCAAGCGCCACTCCCAGATTAAACATTACAGCTGGTTTATTGCAGCGCTAATGCTCCATCTGCTCTGGGATTAGCCACTGCTGTTACTCAAATCTGTACTTTCTCCTGAACGTCAGCACAAGCTGAACACACATTTGGCATGTTCTGAGATACTACTTCCATATACCTGAATCCTCTCTCGTATTTTCTTACTGCACTACAATACATTTTGAGTGCGAGACAGAGGGAAAAAAAAGGAAAAAAAAGAAGCACCTCTCAGATGTGACTGCTACACCCTCCAGGAAGTCGTGTCGCCCTGTCTCATTCAGGCGCTCCTGCAATATCTGGATGCCCTCCTTGACATCTCTCAGCTGTTGACTGTAGCGCTGGATCTTATGCTCAATGTCGGACAGTTTGCGGGCCGTGTCCATCTCCAGCTCCTCCAGCATGCTCTTCTGACGCTCGCGCAGGAATCGATGAAGGCGCTCAAATGCGTCACCGATAGTTGCCCGCAGACTCTTGGCCGAGGACTGAAAAGCAAAAGACGGTGGGAAAATTAAACCCCTCTTGGCTGGGCTATTTGAAAATGTCATTACAGGATTGTGAAGCAGACTTCATACTGTAGTTAGTGAGTGATTCAGTCACAACAGTCTAACTCTTAATTAGACATGGGTCAATAATTCAAGGGCTTACACAGTAGTCTAAATTGTGTTAATATTGCATTAACAGCCATTCATTGATTCAGCTTGTACATGTATTGATTTTAAGTGGCTCTCTGAGAGCATGTGTACAACCTCCCAGGGAGGAAACAAACAGGTCTGTTTTATATTACTGTGATGAGGAGAAACAGGAGCACACACTAATAGAAATAACCCCAACAGATGACCAGGAGGAGGTCACAAAGGACATCTTGTGGAGGAAGTCGACCAACCGCGAGATCGGTGGAGAGGCTACTGCAGACAGTCATTGAGTGAACCGAGCAGTTGACAGAGAATGGCAGATTGGAAGAACTGGAGAAAATGATTTGTAGCTTAACAGGAAGAATGAGAAGATGGACATCAAAGAGAATTAATCATCTGAGTGTTAGCAGCTGGAGTGTCAGAGAGGCAGAACAAAGGGATGTGACGTAAAACCCAGAAATTGCACTGAGACGAGCGGAGAGATTTCAGTTTGAAACTTCTGAGCATGATTTCATTAAAACTTTTATTTTTCAAATAGTCATCATTTTAATGGAAAAAAATTGAACTTGTGTTTGCACACTGACTGAAAAGAAATCCAAACATCTGCCCATCACAGAGCAATTCAGAATTAGAGAAAATTAATGACCTCAGAGCAATCCAAAAAAGAATTTCAGATGAAAGTCGTCTCTAAGAGGCTTCGATGAATATTTTGCCTGATCAGAATTTCCTCTGATCTTTACAGGATGAGCTGGGTTTTGGAACTATCATCTGGCTCTTTTTTTTTTTTGTAAATTACGCTCGCCTGAAAATTCAATCAATCCTCTTTAAACAGCAGGCATGTCTGTCTGGGGCTTTTCACAGGCGAGGGACAGGTATTCTTAGTCTGCCTGTGAGAACCTGTTAACATGACTCTGAGTGCTGTGGCATTAAAGTGAGCTCCAACACAGCCCTCCTACCTAGTTAAGAGTTGAAAACTGATGGTGAGGAGGAGGACTGCAGCAGCCCAGCTATCAGTCACACTGACGTGTTTGCTGTTTTGGCCCAGCAGGCTGCGATGTCTGTGATGGCTGTTTTGCAGCCCTTGGAGACAGCAGGCTGGATACCTTTCCTGGGAGCAAGTGATTATCAAGAGAATCCCCGGCGGGCGTGTGAATGAGAATGTCGGTCCTTCACGTGGAGACCCTCCGCAGCAAACGTGAGCCAAGGTATCAAAATTGGAGCCACATATAGGCTGGACCTATAAGGCCGACCTGCTGGAGGGATTGTTCCTCTGTGTTGGTACCAAAACTAAGATGGCAGAAAGGTTTAATGTTAATGCAACTGACATGTGAAGAAATGCAGTAACACAATGAGCTTACATTAAGCCATGTGTATGCAGGACTCATGCACTGGACCACACCAATCCTTAAACTTGGCCTTCATTTAGACTTAAACTGCACAACTGTTAAGTTTCATGACTTTGCTCTGCATGGATTCTCTTTGCTGCGATGGAGACTACACCCACACGAGGTGAACGCTGCCAGCTACACTACTGCGGTTGCAACCTCTCTTTCAACAAAACAAATAAGCAATGCAAGGAGACATTTCATTGTCAGCTCCCTAAATGCATCAGAGATCGATATAGTCACAGTGCAGCCCTCTTCCAGGCAGAGCACTCTGTACAAATGGATGCAAATCTAATGAAATCAGCTCACTTCCAAAGAGAAGGCGGGGCAGATAAAAGGCCTGCACGTAGCAGTTAGAGCGATGAAATAGACAGGCCAGGCTCGCTCTGGCAGGTCTCGGACACTGAGGTGAGTTGTGTGGTGGCAGACAGTGCATACAAAAACGAGAGAGAAGACAAATGTACTCCCTGAATAACAAATAATGCTGACGGCGGCAACACAGTCAGAGCTCCTTACCTGGTCAATATCAGTTATAGGAGAGAGGAGCGGTGTGTGTGTGAGAGGTCAAAAGACTGACATATTGAGCAGAAGTTCACAGCTCCCCGATTAAAACATGGTGTCTAGATTAAACAGTCGCTCAATAAACCAGTTTATGCATTGGAACTTAACTGTCAGTCGAAGCGGTAAGAAGGAAAGATGCATGATCAGTGGCTGAAAAAGTGCACATACTACCCAGAGCTTTCCCTTTCATTTCTTGTACTGCTTGTAATGAGGAAGTTTTACTGTGTCAATTTGGATGTCTAAAATGGAAACAAGATTTCTTGCTTCTCTAAGTATCTTTGAAGTCTTTTCAAACTGACATGTTTGGGGATTTGCTTCTTCAAGCTATTATCCTAATTAGTTACTTTTTCCGAATTAATTGTTTCGTCTTTGAAAATGCCAGAAAACAATAAACAAGCCTAAAATCTCGTTCTTAGCAAGCTATTTATTGACCCTAATTGAAAACTGATTTTTTTAAGCAAACATGCCAAAATGCTCCTACTTCTCAACTGTAAGTAGTTGCTCAGACATTTCCTCTGATCTAGCTGTATATGTATGATTTTAACTAAAGGGTAACTGAGTGGGAAAAAAAGCTAATAAAAAAGTGTGAGTTGCATTTTCACTGAACATATTTTGTTTACTATTCTGAAAGGGAAAAAGGCAGCAAAGGCACTTTGTCTTAAAAAAAAAAATAATAATGATAATAATTCCAACACCTTAAAAAAATGCAGATATTCTTATCTTCTAACAGATAAACCTACGTGCTTCAGCAGGTGGAGTGTTATTTAGTGCTACAACAATTACTTTATCTTAGTAATTTCCTTTTTTTAAATCCAGAAAAACCATGATTCGTGGTTCCAGGTGCATTTCTTGTTAATATCATTGCAAACTGAATTTCTTTTTGGACTTTTGAATGCCAAATTATCACTATTTTAAAAAGGCTTTATGAATGATATGGATCATGGAAATTACCTGTAGTTGAAACTCTTGTTTTTTTGTTTTTATAAAGGAGAACCGTCACAGTACCTTGGTCTCGGTGAGTTGTCTCTGCAAAAGCTGCAGGGCCTCAGTGTGTCCCCTCTCACTGTCCTGCAGGGTGGCCAGCTGCTCTTTCATCTCCCTCTGCAACACAGACAAAACACAGATCAGCGAATAGTAATTGGACTTCAATATGAAAGAACTGTTGAGCTTAACTCAATTGTGAAACGTATTTGAAAGATTTCCCTTTCCATTTAAACCAATCAGCTTCTGCTTGCTTCCGGTAAAGTCTCAAAAACACCATCAGTCACGTTGAACTAATGCTAATCGTGTTAGCAGACCAGTATTTTTCCAACTCTGTGATACTGTATTTATTTAAATTGTGTTATTTGCGTAAGAAATCGCTTTTGATTGGGTATGAGGCAGCACAGATTTAAGCTGCAGCTTAAACAAACAATCCAGACGGAGAGTGAGATATAAAAGAAATAAACTGAAATCTCTGGAGACACTGGGCTCTGTCAGACAAAAACTGGGTCTCATCTCTAGTCAGACACATGCTGGCAGAACCTGCACTGCTCAGCCACCTCCAAGTCTCCCTAAGGCAATTGGCTCTGCGGGAAATGGCTGGGATGTCCATTGTCACGAACGGTGCAGAGTTTTTAAGCAGGTTTCACTTGCCAACAACACCGGTGTTTCAGGTTTTTGGATAAAGGCATTTTAGCTGATGCAATCCCTTAAGCACAGACATCAGTAGACAAATCACCTGCATCAAAAACAATGATCTGACCGATGAACTGAGATAAAAGCTGTCCAAAAACAAGCCCAGAAATGTCTCATGCAGACACTTTTCCACAAAAATTGAATAAGCAATGATCCCCATGCAAGCAGGGGAAGGACTAACCTGTGTTGCTAGTGTGAGCAACAATATCTATATATTAAAAAAAACAGACATTTTTCTTTAAAAGAATTAGGGCACAATGGACCTGGAAAAATCACACATTCTTTGTAGGATGTTAAAACAGGGATAAAACAACACCAGATACTAAACAAATCCAAAATAACAAGGAGGAATTATCTTGAGACGCTTAACACCTCTTAACATGAGAAGATGAAGAAGGGTCACAGTTTTGAAAAATTAATTGAATTACGATATTGGGCAAGCTGGACATATATTGGTAATAACACTGACCTTGTTGACTGAAAGAACATATTTGGTGCCATTCTGTTGCCAAAGACAGGCTTTAAAAATGTTCAGTTATTTTTTTTTATAATATAATTGCTTTTAATTCCCTGGCAAATAAGGGTAAACAAACAACAAAAAAGAGCATGCATCTGCATTGGTTAACAGTTATTTAAGCATCAGCATTAGTATCTGCCCAGAACTGCACCATCAGCGCATCACTAGCACCAACTGCTTTGATTCAGGGGAAATTAAAACTAAACTGAATCAAAGGACACAACCAAAAGCCTCATTTATTTCAAGGCCCCCAAGTTAAGCTTTCCCGCTGCCTGGTGTATCTGCTTGAGTAACCTGTGTGCCCCCTTCTCTGTGATCCACTAAGTGTCACTTCCTTTGAACACCAACTGCAGCAAAAATCCAGCAAATGGAACTGTCAGCTTAGAGAGGCTAATAAAACAACCGTCACTCCTCACTACCATCCAAGCCTGTCTGACAGGGAAAAAAATAAATAAAAAATTACTGATTCGAGTATTTTTTCCTACCACAGGACAGGAAAAATGAATAAGAATCCATTTAGCAGAAAATTTCTGACCTTTGTTATGAGTTGCAACTAAAAGAAGCAAATGTGGACTGGGGAAATGAAGCATGTTTCTTCCCAAGGACAGGAACAGAAAACAATGGATGGTGCAGAGGGGGAGTGTGACTCTCCATGTTAATGATCGGAGTGCGGCAGGCTCAGCAGGCTCTCTGCCTCATCGCTACGCGTTTGTCTGCAGCGGGTCAAAGGCCACTCCCACACATTGAGATAGACCGGCACTGACAGAATAAAATAAATAAATAAATAAATGCTCCACCACTTATCTGCTGCACGCTGACTGACCGGTCAGGGAAGGGCAGCTTTAACTGTTGCTGCTGTCACAGCGTTTAGATGGATGTACAAACAGGAAACTCCACATCTGTTGAATCCTTCTAAATAAATATACAAAAAAACAAAACAAAAAAACAAAAAAAACCAAAACCCCACAAC
This sequence comes from Haplochromis burtoni, assembly GCF_018398535.1. Classification (NCBI taxonomy): domain Eukaryota; kingdom Metazoa; phylum Chordata; class Actinopteri; order Cichliformes; family Cichlidae; genus Haplochromis; species Haplochromis burtoni. The sequence goes on from NW_024582739.1 coordinate 90,937, forward strand.
CTTGGTGAAAACATTTTAATTCAAGGCCTTGAATCAAATGTGCAATTACTTAATCCTTTTTGATCTTCCAAAAGCAGAAACTGTCCTTCAGATGAAGATTTTATGAGATGATATCAAATAGAAACCGGAAAGAGCATGTACACGGGTACCTACAGAAAAAGATGGCCTGTGCAGGTGTGTGTGTGAGTATTTGTGTGTTCTCTGTGGAGGCGTCTCTTTCCTGTCCATCGAATCTGGCCAACACAAGTCTGACATGACATTTTCCCCAGGACGTCGAGCTGCAGGAAATGGGGGTCACAGCTTGGGGATTATAAATCTAAAACTCATTTCATCCTGCTGTCATTCCCTTCGTCCTCTTACTTTCCTATCATATTAGCAGCTCCTGGGCAGATACATAGAAGTAAATCAAATAATATAGAATAGTCTATACCGCACAACAGTCTAAACTATTGGCACGTTTTCCACAAAAAACAAAAAATGTAAACGAGCTTTAAAATTCCTCAAAATTTCCGTTCTGTAGCTCGGATTTACAGAGCATTATTGCTAGACTCGACAAAGAGGCGAACAAAACAACATGCAGTCGCGCAGTGTCGCAGCATGAATAATAAAAAGCTCACAGGATGAAGAACTTCCTCTCACACACAGACAAGAGGAGCTTCCAGTTATTTCATTCACACATAGTGACAAGGAAAAAAAATAAATAATGAAAACTTGGAATTCATATTCTTCCTGGAAGATTCACAGAATGCAGAGCCAATATGCTTTTTGGGCTCTAATTACACTGGGATCCTTTTCATTTGTTTATTGCAAGGCAATGGGCACACACCCCAGCGCAGGCCTCGCTAACTGAAAGTGCTGCAAAGTGACATTCAGGAGGGCGGTTTGGCATAACCTTCATCGAGCCCAGGGTGTAATTCTGTCAGGTAGCAGACAGTGTGGGTAAATAGGACGTCAGCCAATAACAGAGCGGTGAACAAACTGCAGTCATCACAGTCTGTCCGTGAGCTTTATGGGCCTGTGGCGATTTAGCTTTTAGAACAGGACTGAAATATCTTGTTCCTATACTCAATATATTAAAAGACCCAAAAGAAACAAAAAACATACTGTGTGATCAAAACTATCAGTCTGGATATTAAAAAAAAAAAAAAAAAAGGAAGTCGTGCCTAAAATGTTTGGGCAGTAAGGTACGCTGATCAGCCATTAAAAAGCACAAACAGGGTCCCCTGCTGGGGAACCTTGGGGTCCTGATACTTACTGCAGATGTAAATCTGAAACTAAACACAGCAGCACACCAGCACATGGGGGTAACAGCTTCCCCGAGCAGGAAGCACCACACCACCTGGGTTACTTAATCGTGGTCACTGTTAGGAAGCTGGTGTTAATGTTGTGGCTCATTGATATATGTGTGTCATCTAGAATATACAAGTCATTAAGGAATTTCAACTGGTAATGACCCATCTTTGAGACTCAAGAAGATGATTAACTAAATATATAAAAGTTTAGTATATTACTATATGACTTGTGTCTGTATGGTACTGGTGATGTAGGGTGACAAGACCAAAGCTGTCCAGCCACCTTTTTATTCTGTATAGATCTTGGTTTGATGGGAAAAAACCATTTATTTGTTTGTTTTCAGCTTAATTTATGATTTTAATTGAGGTATAGAAGCTACGTGGAACTGATCTGCAAGTTGTTCTGACGCTGACTTGCCCGTGCGCGGTCCTGGCTGTGCAATGTGAGGGCCCTTTACAGCGCTTGATGCCAAACTGAGGGCAGTCTGAAGACACTGACACAGGCTGCAGTGAAGGAGCTAACAGCAGAGCTCCACAAGCAAACAGCAACGGCTGATGTCACCGCTGCAGAAATACCTGCTATGATATGTGCTGTGTGTTCTGGGGTGGAAAACTTTAAAAATATATATTTTGACATCTCTGATGCAGTTTTCTTCTCTAAAAGTGCCAGCCTGTGCAATTTAAAAATGCAAACCCATGACCTCTGGGAATGCGACACATTGTGTATGCTTAAATGTTTCCTTCTCCATTATGCAGGTCATCATTTCCTTGGATAAAAACTATAATGGTGCATTTACTGGAACTGTGTTCAAAGTCATGCTGAAACTGTTTGCCAAGGGATCTCAAATGTTTCACCTGCCCAGTGTGACAGCAGTCTGCAGCCTCCTCTGGCACAGATAGTAACCAAAAACAAAAACTTGTAAACTGATACAGAGAGCAGGACAACTAAAACGCTGTCTCAGGCTGCAAACTCTGACGTACTTGTTCCAAGACATCAAACTGAGCTCAAGCTGTGCCTTACATTCCAGTGCCTTGTTTCCTCTAGCATCAGCAGCGCCTACAGCCTCTCTGGGGGGGACGAGTACGTCCCTGCAGCCTGAGATCAGCCAGCAGAGCAGGCCGAGGCCAGCTGAGCTGACTGAGCAAGCCTGGCTCTGGAGGACAGACACACTATTCACTTGCAGCATCTGCTCTAGTGAGACAGAGGCGCCCTGAGATGAGAACGGCCTGTACAGTACATGTGCAACTCTCTCATAGGACTGGATGTATTCCACTAAACATAAACATGTTTACAGCAAGTAAATTCATTGCCTTAATTAGATAAATATAGCATTACAATTTTAGAAGTTAACTATAGAAACATCCGCATGATGGGAGCTGTTCTCGTCTGCGGTGACCCTGGGTTTGTCAAGAATGACCCCACCACCACCACCATTTTTTTTTTCCTACCGGCAACATATAGTAAAAGCAATGAACTCTGGGAAAGCACTGATGCTGGCGGCTTCCGCCAGTCCTCTGAATATAGGGCACGTCATGTAAATGATGAATGCTCAGAGGCTGCTGTTCCACTTCCTCGAGCGAGGAAGGGCACAGAGCATGTAAATGTATTAGTCTAAACACGAATTGCTAAGAAAGAAAGAAAAAAAAACTATTCTGCCAGTCGGTTCTAACAGATTAATCCTTCAAATGAAAAAGATTAATGACGTCTGAAGTGTTGACAAAGGTCTACAAAGGAGGTGCATGGCTTTATCAGGGCTGTAAAGTAGGTCGATGTCTCAGGGTTTTAAGAGAGGCAAACAGATCTCAGAGTCATCAGTGTTATGCCTGATAATGTACACATTGCAGGACAAGCCATTAAAGAGGAACAGGGGGATTCTCTTGGCCTTAAAGTGGAAATCGGAGAGGTGTTGACCGATAAGAGAGAGCTTGCTGCTTGTATAAAGTCACTCAGCAGCTCAGAGCTCCTCGCTGCTTCACCTTCAGCCCTGAGGCTTTTAAAGCGTGTCCTCTCCTGAGTGCCAAACAGGAGTTCAAGACATACACCTTTTTTTTTTCTTCTTTTTCTTTTTTAATACAACTGGAGTTGGAAATGTATTTGACAGACAGCCAAGTTTAAAGACTTATAAGCCTAATGTGAGACTTCAGAATAATTTCCAGTGCAGCAACCAGTTAGTCTCTCTCTGAAGCACTATCAATCAATGCTGTCAAGAGCAAGATGCTAATCTTTGAGAGAGCTATACATCATCTCCGCAGGCAGCGGATTTAAAAAAAAAAACAAACAAAAAAAAACCCAACATAAAATGGCGCTTCTTTTATGCATGTGAAATGAAATAAAGTCCAAAACAAACTCCTAGCTTCTCACATGAGCCTTCTAAAATTATTCCAAAGAAGGGGATCATTTTTAATGCCGATTTATTTTGCAGTGTTGTTTGGAAGCTGGATCTGGTAGTGAAGAGATCTTTACACTTTTGAAAGTACAAGCTGCTACAACAGCTGACTAGCATTTGTGCTAATGTAAATAACGTTTTACAACTAACTTCTCCAATTATCTTGTTTATTTTTAAGTAACAGGATTTTCATTTACTGCCACCTTTTTTTTTTTTAAACCACACATCATAAAACCACTGATTGGAGTGCCAAGGCCATACTGCACTGGACCCCTAGAGCTCTTCCCTGACAACATAGCTTCAAGGACTACGCCACATAAATCGCTATATGATGAAAAAGTGGTGATTTGAAACGAGCTAGCTGAAGTGATTACAACATCTCACTAGGATGTCTCCCACGTGTGACCTAAGCGGGGTGTTCTGGATGCCCTGGGGCAGACCCAGGACATGTTGAAAATAGATCCCTTGATTGGCTTGGGAATGCCTTGGTGTCTGCCTGGAAGAGCTGGAGGAGGTGGCCGGGGAGAGGGAGGTCTGGTCAATTTAGACCACAAAATTATTAGCAATGTTTTCACTGAGCTTAGATCAAAGGATCAATAAGGTTGAATATGTGTTGATCTACAACCATGACACAATCACATCTACGACAAGTTAACCAGTAACCCTTATGACTTACTGGTTAACCCGTCTAGGATGCAGCCCAATTTTTGCTGCCCACACATCAAGTGGGCCTGTCATGACCTACTCTAAATACAGCTAAAAGACGTATGTCATTACAATTGTACAGCAGTTTTGTTTTTTCTTTTTCTTAAATACCGTGTACTCAGGGAGTGATTCTTGATAAACCTACTCATCTCATATTTTGACTTGAACTACAACTTGTGCAGGTTTATCAACACTGCACTGACTTTCTGCATTCCCTTCTAACACCATCATCTCTCTTCTGCCGCAGAACGACTTCACCCTTTGGTTACACTTTGTAAACAAACCCTGAAAATAACCCTTGGATCTGCACGACTGCCAGCAGATTTCCACCACAACCGCATACAGGCTTGTGTCATCTTTTAGAAAAAGCTTCTTAGGATTAGTCAGACCTCTAACAGTCCGCATGTTGTTAATATAAAACCCATGTAGTATGTGTCAGTCGCACAAATCACCTTGTGAAAAAACATGATGTGGTTATATGCCAGCCAGTGCCACATGGCAGGGATAACAAACAGATTTGTTTGCCTCTAGTTCATCTTTACGGCATGGCTGCAGCTGGAAGCTATTCTGCTGTAGCTGGTGCATATGCACTACGCAGGCTACAGCTCATAAACAGCTCTATCTGACCAAATAAAGTATGCGCCTGCTTCTCTTTCAGTCAGTTCCTTGACATCAAATAAATATTTGGGATACACACCTCTTTTGTCAAGTCACACAGTAAAGCAACACACTGGTTTTGGGTTAGAGAGGCAGTACTGTTGTTTAAATTATAAGTATAGCCTCAAGTGGGTTTTGTATGGTTTTAAATCTCCTGATAACATATGCCTGAATCATCATTTTAAAAAACAAATTTCAGGAGACTGCTCATGCACAGAGTGGGATTAAAAAAAAAAAAAAGCAAAAAAAAAGCTGTTTACAGTTAATGCATGCCACGTTGGGCAGTAATGACCAGTTTCAACCCACACAGGTCTTCAGACAAAACGCTATCAGCAGGAATATAAACAGGATGAGAAAGAACACGCTTACCTCTGGAAAGAAATGGAGGCCACACAAAGTATGCTGTTCAAACTGTTAACAAGAAAGACTAACAACAACATTTAAAAATCAGTACACTTATGGCTCAGTCAGGTGGTTGCCTGGCGAACACATTTAATTTCTTTGCATTCTGCAACTGTTGCAAGTAGTTGTAGCAACCAAATAGTTGCACAGAGGTTGAGAATACGACACCCTCAACTTCTGAGCGACTACTTTTGAAATGATTGCACATGTAGTCTATATGAATTTATGCTTATGTAGACAGCAACTGATTTGCGATTGTTGCTCATTTGTCACTGATAATTGGAACATTATTGCAAAGAGATTGTGTGTAATTTCCAACAAAGCCTGTTCAATTGCAAAGCAAAAGTTGACAGTTGCAGACTTTGTCCCCATCTTTGAAGCAACCATTTAAAATGCTGTAAGATTAGAATAATTAGAACAGAATAATTCTGAGAGCTCGGGTGCTTCTACAAAAAATGCACCCTTCCAGAGGTTCAAACTGCCGTGTTTTAGCGTCTAAAGTTTTACTGAAGTGTTACTGTAAATAAGCCAAAAGAAAAAAAATGAAAAGGATACTTCTCCACTTAGTTTACTGTGGGCACACACTAAGATTACAATGAATTAAGCAATATTTCCAAACACTACTACCTCTAATGCTTTTTTGGATGAGCTTTTGATTGTAAAAATTGTGGATTTCAAAGGGGAAGTTTTGTAATAGATGATACTGCAGATTAGAAGGATGTTCTTCTTTGATTTTTTTCTGATTAAATTTGTAACACTTTTCACACTTTTAAACTGTCTCACAGCATGTGCCTTTATGAAGACTGCTCACTTGTGTTTACAGCTGGCATTATTATAAGACACTATGGATAAAAGCGTGGGCTAAATGGTTAAACTGTAAACAGCTGCTACGGGAGGAAGTGCCTGCTAACGGTGCAGACTAAGAGCGAGTACAGGGAATAGGGTGAGTGGGTACAATAGAACTGGCTTCTCCCCACTAATTAGCTTGAACCTTGTAATGCATTATAATAAATGAACAAAGTCTAAGAATTCGTGGCCACAGAAACCTGAACTGGCCATGTATCACTTTAGCAATGAGGGTGTTTAAGTTTCTAATTGAGGTATCAATTATTAAAGAGGCCAATTTCCGTTTCAATTGTGAGGTGAAGTTGCACATTAATTCTTTGTGCTATTGCTGGCCATTGGCCGAACTGTCCAGCCAACACCATTTTGTGAACGGTTCCTACACCTACACCAAACTTTTGAAGACACCTGGAGTGTTAATTAAGACATTCTGAGTTGACTTACCTAGATAGAGTGCAATCTTTCCAAATCTGTAGACTGACTGATTCACACAACTACACAACAAGATGACAGTAATTTGTCGCTTATGACTTTTACTTTACTATTCAGGTAAATTTGTTATTGTTATCTACTTGTAAAAAGTAGAAAAATCATAAAGTTGAGCCCTCTGTGTTAACCGATTGATCTACAGGGTGGGCCATTTATATGGATATGCCGTAATAAAATGGGAATGGTTGGTGATATTAAAGTCCTGTTTGTGGCACATTAGTATATGTGAGGGGGCAAACTCCTCAAGATGGGTGGTGACCATGGTGGCCATTTAGAAGTCGGCCATCTTGGATACAACTTTTGTTTTTTCAATAGGAAGAGGGCCATGTGACACATCAAACTTATTGGTAATGTCACAAGAAAAACAATGGTGTGCTTGGTTTCAACGTAACTTTATTCTTTCATGAGTTATTTACAAGTTTCTCTTTGTTCACAGCCATTGACATGTCAAGAGGTTAACACGTGAGGAGCGGATCGAAATTGTGTTGATATCTGGTGAACGCAGTAACCGGGTCATTGCAGCAGATTTCAATGCAAGACACCCTACGAGACCACCCATCTCCCATGCTACAGTAGCAAACTGCTTGCTAAGTTTCGTGAAACTGGTTCAGTGTTGGATTTGCCAAAATGTGGATGCAAGAAAACTGTCACTAATGAAGAAACATCAGTGGCTGTCCTAGCTTCATTCAGCAAGAGCCCACAGCGTAGCACTCGCCGCATGTCACTGGAGAGTGGCATTAGTCGAACATCCCTTCGGCGGATATTAGCTACTCACAAATGGCACCCTTACAAACTCCAGCTACTGCAGCATCTCAACGAGGATGACCCAGATCGGCGCACAGAATTTGCAGAATGGGCAAAACAAAAATTGGAACAGGACCCTCAGTTCACGCAGAAGATTTTGTTCAGTGATGAGGCAAACTTTTATGTGAATGGTGAAGTTAACAAACAAAACCACCGCTATTGGTCTGACACTAACCCACATTGGATGGATCCCTCCAAGACTGTTGGAACAACAAAAGTGATGGTTTGGTGTGGTATATGGGGTACAACGATAGTGGGTCCATTCTTCATCAATGGAAACCTCAAGGCCACTGGATATTTGAAATTGCTACATGATGATGTGTTTCCCTCTTTATGCACTGAAGCTGGCACGTTCCCTGAGTTTTTCCAGCAAGATGGTGCACCACCACATTATGGGTGCCAGGTCCGAGCATTCCTAGATGAACAGTTTCCTGGAAAGTGGATTGGTCGTCGTGGGCCAGTTGAATGGCCCCCAAGGTCTCCCGATCTGACCCCCTTAGACTTTTATCTTTGGGGTCATCTGAAGGCAATTGTCTATGGTGTGAAGATACGAGATGTGCAGCACCTGAAACTACGGATACTGGATGCCTGTGCTGGCATTTCTCCTGCGAGTGTTGCTATCAGTGTGTGAAGAGTGGGAGAAGAGGGTTGCATTGACAATCCAACACAATGGGCAGCACATTGAACACATTTTATAAGTGGTCAGAAACTTGTAAATAACTCATGAAAGAATAAAGTTACGTTGAAACCAAGCACACCATTGTTTTTCTTGTGACATTACCAATAAGTTTGATGTGTCACATGGCCCTCTTCCTATTGAAAAAACAAAAGTTGTATCCAAGATGGCCGACTTCTAAATGGCCACCATGGTCACCACCCATCTTGAGGAGTTTGCCCCCTCACATATACTAATGTGCCACAAACAGGACTTTAATATCACCAACCATTCCCATTTTATTACGGTGTATCCATATAAATGGCCCACCCTGTAGATCAATCGGTTACTTCAATTCATGACTTCCTACACTACTAAAGGCAAAACAAAAGGTGCCATCCCTCTGTTTTTGGTTGCACAATAAGTTCTTAATGACACAAGTTGGAAATCATATTTACAGTAAATGTGAGGGTAATAGGAAACCAATATAAATGCTGACTGTGTCATTATTCTGTTGCGGTTACATTTCATAATGATAATAATGTTTTTGAATATTTGTCTCACAACTAAAACTTACACTAATGTTTAGCAACGAACCGTTGCTTCAGTTAACAACATTAACTAATCCCACAGTTAGCACGAGACTGGTCATGTGAAAGCTTTCCCAGCACTTGCCTTGCTGTCAGTCATGCCCTGCCCCTATGCACCTGGTCTGTAGTGAGAACCAAGGGTTTTTAGGTAAACAGCAACACAGCTCGACTCTCTCGTTTAGACAAAGGAGGCATTTAAAAGGTGAACATCTACAAGTTCCTTCTCTCTTCTTCCCAGCAACTGGTAAGCTCAAGGGAGGAGTCTGAGTGCCTGAGAGCTGAAAATGAGGACTCCTATCAGCAGCAAGTCAAATTAAATCATCGGCAGCAAATCACGAACACGGGGAATTACAAGAGATTACTGCCCCCGTCCAGCCCAACCCAGACCCCAGAGAACAATGGCCTGTAATCTGTCTTAATTCCCAAGCTAATCAACTCAGGGCTCAGAGTCTCATGGCAGCAGTGACAGGGAACAGCAGTTCACATCCACCCAAATGCCAAACTGACAGACAAAACTAAATGCAGCAAAGCCACAGTATAACTCCTCACATCGCTCACCACTCATGCATTTTTAACATCTACCAAAATCTGTAATTGTCTATGCCCAAAACCCTTTTCTTCAATGTGTTTTAAAGCCTATTCCATTTCTAAGGGAGTTCATACAACACCCTCCACTGTCAGGGCTTTTATTTTTAATGTAATCTTCATTGCAGTGCTACTGGTGTGCAGGCTGCTCTCCCTGGTGATCTGCCTTGCGTTAAGGAGGCTGGGGGCTCAGCATTAAGCCTCACTTAAAGCTGCAAAACTTTAAGAACAGCGTTTCTCCTTTCATTCACCAAGATGACACATAAACCTCATGTCTTTGGTCATCCTCCGTCTTACTCTTTGGCCTGTCAGGCCAGTTCCAGCACTCTCAAGCCCTCGTGATCTTCAGGTTTCACTAGCTGACAGGTAGACGTGCAACTACAGATGTCATGCATTCAGCTCCAATGAATCATCTGACTAGAGTTAACATGTCTCAGAAGAAGTGATTTGAGGCTATATAATTTACGATGTTGCTAAGCAAACATATGGACTCAGATGGCAGTTTTTCCCCAGCAGCTTTCTAAGTTTAGCACAGTTCTGCAACACAACACACCTTTACAAGAGTGATGTTTGTTACCATAGTATTACTGTGACTTTATAGTCATACTGAAGGCTATGCAACACTGATATCTGTTTTTTTTTTTTTTATACAGTATTAGTACCACCCTTTTGTCCCCACTGTCCTTTACGTTGCTTTAGTTCATTTAGGTTTGAGGGTATTCATTATGCACAGTTCTCTTAGAGAGTGTCTGTTGGGATGTCCACTGTGAGGAAGATTAGAAACTCTCTTGAATGCTTTCCACTTATGAATAATGTCTCACTGTAGAGTGATGCACTTGGCAACCTTTCCTGGACTGATGGGCATCAACAATTACTTATCTAAGATCACTGCTGATGTCTTTTTCACTTTTCCAAGGTGCTTTTTCCACCTTGACACTTTGTTAGGAAACAGCCGAATGCTTCAGACCAGCAAACTGCAAAAACTTCTGCTTTTATAGGGGGAGCCCACACTTGTAGCATCTGGTCGCTACTTACCTTTTTAATTCCTGTGGAAGCATGAAAGGTATACTTTGTTTTTCACAGGACGGTGAAAACTCTTTGACATGACAGCAACCGCAAAATTACATAGAAACTGAATACATGACATCAGGATAGTGGCATGTCAGTTACAAGATCATGAAGGCTGATGAGACAAACTGTCATAAACAAGCCTTTGTTTTTATGTATGCAAGTCTAGTTTTCTTAGATTAATTTTCCCCATGTTTTGAAATGAAACATCACTTGTTTTTCCTTTAACAGAAAGCACTGGCAGTCATGTTTGCAAATACCCTTAAAACCTAACCAAAAACATTTCATCTAATAGATATCTTTAAGGTTCAGGGGCTTCCTAAGATGTCCTCAGCTTTCTGCGACGAGGCAGGGTGTACTTGGTAATATGAAGTCATTTGAAAGGTTGTAACTGTAACAACGGTTGTTTAGGAGACACCTGTTAAGCCTGATGCATTTTAAATCATGTTAGCCTAAAAACACGGTTCAGAACAGTCTTTAACAGCTACATATTGCAGCTAGGCAAACAGCTTTTACCTGTATGCGTCCTGCCCTCTACGAAAAGGAGAAATGACTAGTAAACATATGGCAAGTCACAAAATCAACTCTTTGCAGAAGGCATGCATAAACATTTTAAAAGAACAACAGATGCAGAGACATCTGACTCACTTGGCGCAGGCCAAAGTAATGATCTAAACAATACAAAATGTTTTGTGTGATGGAGGCTGCACCAGCTCGCTTTCTTCCAATCAATGCAGATGTTTATCCGCTAATCTACCAACAGCTTGGGCTGAAGTAAACATGCTGCCTGGCTCTGTTCTGCCTCAAGCATCATCAGTGCTATCAGTAATGAGGGCAGGATGAGCTACCACCTCTCCCAGTTCCCTAACAGAACATGACTGTTCTCTCTTTCCCTGTGGCTCCATTTCTGCACGAATGAAGCCCCTCTGCCACAATACCACGACCAACCGCTAAGATGGACAAAATAATTTGTCTGGGGTGGATGGTTGAAAAACAGAAGGGTGGAGAGCTGGGAACTGGTTTTCTCAGAAGAACCAGTTATGAGGTACTCAATAAAGCCCATATTTTAGAAATGAGAAGATTACCGAGAAACACAACTAAGTAAATGAAAAAAAAAATTCACAGAGAGACAGAAGGAAAGATGGAGCTGCTGGAGGAAAAGAGAGCAGACTGAGGCAAGCCACAGGGGAGATGGCAGCCGTGGGTGCCCTTGAAATTGCCTGACTCATTACTGCAGCAGCACGGCCATGCATGGTGATGGCAGGCTCAGAGAGAGAGCTCTCGGCCAGGCACTGACAGTCAGAGAGTGAAAGACAGCCCTGTTTTTAAACCACCAGAGGAACACTTCAAAGGCTGGCGTGCTCATTCTCCATTTTCAAACGCCACCCTGCACTAGAGTGAGGCAGACGGGAAAATGCTAATGGGTTTCTGTGATTAACCCCCGTGTTTGTGTCCCGATAAGCATATAATGCCTTGCTATAAGAATGGTGTTAATAGATAGCAGCACACAGGTACATCTGGACACCCTGAGTGACAGGTCTGTGTGGGTGACTCAAGACTACAGTAATCATTTAATTCTTCTGCAGCGTGGGCTTCAGTCAAAGTGAGATTAGCATTACTGCACAGCTGCCTGCTGTATACTCCTCACACATATACTCTACAGCATCTATAGTGTCTGGGAAAAACAAAACAAAACTTAAAGTTCCAAATGTATGGTTAAGCAGTGGTTGCAATCTATTTTCCTCTTTATCTGGTCCAATACAACTAGAATGTAGAGTGATAACGCATCCCTCGAGCAAGTAGACTGCAGGAAGAGTGTCAATCTCTGCGATGCTGTGGTTGCATACAACCCACTGACAATCTTCATCATCACAATTAAGGCAAAGTGGCTGCTGTGTCTTCCATTTTGTCCTCCACAGGAATTGACTTCCAACATTAAGGGCCACAGCAGTGTGGTAATAAGTATACAACTCTGTCCAGCACCAATCAGGGTGCAGTAATCCAGCCAACCTCTTTTTAAAATCGCTCCAGCACTCCATTAGCATGACTGATGTATGACTGAATTATTTCACACAAAATAAAGCTCTTGCTCAACCTGTTAAGGAATGAAGCTCTGTGGATAATGATATGCGGCCTTTTGGATAAACCCTTATTTGATTAATTAACCATAAAACCGACAGGGGGAAATTTTATATACATGCCATAATGGGTTGTCTGGAGTGTATTTAAATGTGGATATTTATGAGACCATCTACGGCTCTGTTTAATGTTTTAGATTACAAGACGTTTGGAAGAATGTTATATTAAGAGTGCTTTTTGCTCTTGTACATTTTAAATGGGTGTCCCAAATCATCCAATATGACTGCTGGAATAAAATCCTACCTAATCAGAAAGCATTAGTTCCCTGTCAAATCTCTGCTCCCTGAAGCAAATGGCAGAGCTGCAGACAAATCCTCCCAGATCCTACCTTAATGTCCTTTATGTTGAGGGGGGAAAAAAAAGTGTACGAGCAAGCACTTATGTGCTGAGTAAATGCCTGCCAGATGTGTACACATCACCATGCAAAAGTCAGGTGTCATATGTGTTTGTGCATTACAGATTTGGCCACAGCAGCATTTACCGGTTAAAGGATGCAAATCAGCAGGAGGCAAAGCTCTCAATGTGGCATCAAGACTCAGGGCCTGAGGTCAGCAGAGTGACATGCCAGGCTAAGGAGATTACATTCTGCTATAGACTAACGAAAGGCTGCTCTTGTGAGTAGACACTAACCAGCCAAAAACATCAGAGTTAAAGCAGTAGTGGCATGACATAACAGAAGGGTGTTCCATCTAAACCTAGTTTGAGAATAAGAAACAAAAAGGTATCTCATGTGGAAATGTGTTGAGAAGAGCCTAAATAAAAATATAAGCCATGACTGACTTGACTTTACATAGTAAAATGAGCTATTTAAGGGTCAACTGCTCAGAAATTAGGCATTAGTTATTCTGCAAGTTTCTCCAAAATGAAAAGCTTTTTCCAAAGAAGGTCTTCTGGCAGACACACAAGAGTAAAAAAAAAAAAAAGTTTGTGCTGAATGTCTTTGTATTTCGTCGTGAAGGTCTATTCTATGATCTGGTCTCAGTCTGGGTATGCTTCCTTCAAATGTAAAAAACTTGATTTCTTCCATCCTTAGAATGCTGATTGTGTAACACACAAATCATCAGCCTTCTGCTTTCTGGAAAGCTGTGATAAAAAAAAAAATAAAAAAAAATATTACTGAGGAAAAAGAGGTGGCATCTACTTGCGGGGTGATGAAGATGTTGACTTAACCTAAATTCAACCACTGCTGGGAAACTGGACAGTAATGCTGAACTATTACGACTGACAGTAAGTTTGACTTTCATTTTCCCCCAAGAACAAAATCATAACCAAACTAGGGAAACTCTCCTTGCACTCTCTCCAGAAGATTTCTGTAAGAATTCAAAACGACTTCGGCAAAGACTTTGCTAGCCTCTCCAACATTTCAACATAATGAGGCAAAGCTTTGGCACTCGGCCTACCAAATCCTTTCCCCATATCTAAACAGTTCCCCACTCTACAAAAACTCTAACATTTATTTTAAATACACCATCATACTGGCAGGGCATGTGCCCCTTTGGTCATGACTGTCAAAACACTGGATGTGATCTCTGCTGCATTTTAACACATCCTCGCCATGTTGTTTTGGCATTTAGTGAAACACTGCTGAGCCTCATGCTAAAAGTGACGTTTAAGCCTGCAGGCATAGCTCTCGCATTTGTTTCTGTTTGACACTCAGCTCCTATCTGCTCACTGCAAAACAAATAAATAACATGGAAAATGTGCAAGTTGTTCGTCTGATATAGATGAGGCATGATGTAACGAGCTCTACAAATACGAGTTTGCCAAGATCATCATGGGACATGCTTGTGTCTGATGGGGCCACTGTGTGCGCACACTCTGTTTCAGTATTGTGGATCTGGGAAGCCTCCAAGTCTCCTGCCAGAATACAAAATGCCAGATCGCCACCATGAAAAGAACTCCAAGCAGAGGGACAAGCCGGTGTCCAAGAAAAGAGAAACATCTTGTGTTGGGCCTAATTACTTCTGCTCCAAGATTACACAGTTTTGACCTTTCTCAAGCTTACAGCACACAGCCTGATTGGAAACTGATGAGGACAGCATTAATACACACAGCACTGTTAATTATATTTAATGCAGAACAAGGGAGGGAAAATGTAGCTATTTACTATGCACAAACTGCCTAATTATGTTTCCTTGTAACCCTCAAACACCTAGATCATACAAATTGGTTTTAATCCAATTAAGTACTTTTTTCCCCAATTAAAGAAGTCTCCACAGATTTTACAAGCCAAAGTCTGTTTAAAGCTCTTGGGGAATAAGTGAAAAAGTTCCATGAAGACATTTGGAGAAGTAGCTGCACAAAGTCAAGTGATGACACTTGAGTCAGAGTCTGTTATGGTTGAAATCTGGAAATGTGAAGACAGAAAGAAGTGAACTTACCTGACAAGACTTCCTCATCTCTGCTGCTACAAGTACAACATATCCAACTGAACTGATGGTCAAGTGCAGTGCCAAATTATTGTAAATGGACAA
The DNA here is from genome assembly GCF_018398535.1 of Haplochromis burtoni. Taxonomy (NCBI): domain Eukaryota; kingdom Metazoa; phylum Chordata; class Actinopteri; order Cichliformes; family Cichlidae; genus Haplochromis; species Haplochromis burtoni. Next base: position 106,027 of record NW_024582739.1, read on the forward strand.
ATGAGTTGGGGTGTGTTATCTGAAAATCCGCTACTGTGGATTATGTACAACAGTAGATACAGAATGGTTGACATTTTAAGAATTATAAGAAGTGAAATGGGAAAGCATAAAGCCAATCACATCGTTTTATCCATCCATGGCAAAAGCTGAGGTTTATGAAGGCTTCAAGTGTGGTGGAAAACATATCTCCTGATGTAAGAATGTGAATGATAAACCAAGAAAATGGTAAATGCACAATGTGAAAGTGGAGAGCAATTCTTTAGGTGCACTAATGTTGATGAAACCATAAATTTGTAAATTGTAAACCATAAAACGCCACTCTCCCCATTCTTTATTCCCTTTATTCGTAAGGGGTTGTCTGACTGGTGGGATTTTCTCTGTATTATTGCATCATCTTTTACAGTACAAAATACCTAAAATGTAATATGTTTAATTAGCGTGGCAAAATTACCAAATGTACTTAGTTTTTGTTTTAAATCAGATTTGACTTCTGAATTTGCATGTTTTGGTGATCAATGCAATATAGATTATGCCCTGGTTTTACTTTCACTGAAAATAACTGCACGGTGGCACGGTGGTTAGCACTGTTGCCGCACAGCAAGAAGGTCCTGAGTTCAATTCCACCATCAGGCCGGGGTCTTTCTGTGTGGAGTTTGCATGTTCTCCCCGTGTTTGCGTGGGTTCTCTCCGGGTACTCCGGCTTCCCCCCACCGTCCAAAGACATGCAACTTGTGGGGATAGGTTAATTGGATAATCCAAATTGTCACTAGGTGTGAATGTGCGAGTGAGTGTGAATGGTTGTCTGTCCCTATGTGTTAGCCCTGTGACAGACTGGCGACCTGTCCAGGGTGTACCCTGCCTCTCGCCCTATGACAGCTGGGATAGGCTCCAGCACCCGCGACCCTGAAAAGGATAAGCGGAAGCGAATGGATGGATGAAAATAACTGCCTTACCTATATGGCTGCCAAGTGGCAAGACTGGCTACTAGAAAGACTTTGACCCAATGCAGCTTGGAGGTGTGGAGACATGCCTATGAGCCCTCTGCAACTGGGAGGCAAGTGGTTGCTGGCTAAGTGAAACTGATCACAAGAAAATATGTGGTGCTGGTTGGGACAAACTTGTTTCCCTAGAATCCAGTGGTTGAAGTAGCAGCAGAGATGTGAATCACCACTTCCACTGAAAACTTTCAAAAGGAAGTCATCAAACATGTGATGCAGATGCAGAATTGGGCATTTATTTGCAAGTTAAACTGACAGTCTCGATGTTCAGTCAACTATATGCATAGTTAGTAATATAATCAGAGCTAAATCTGTGGACAGAGTTGTGGGCAGGCAGACTGGAAACTAATAACATAAGGAAGTTTTGAATATTCAAGGTGGAAGTCAAAAATAAAAGACACATTGTGTTATTTGGGATTTCTTAATTCACTTGCAGTCTGCATATAACCCTTCTCACTCATTAACAGTACCACACCACAATGAGCTTGCCAATGCCAAAGTCATACTTTCAGGAGAGTGTCTGAGGTCAGCATCATGAATAGTCAAAGGCTGAGACCATCTCGCTGATAGACTTTCCCTGATGGGATTAATAGTTTTTCTGCTCCTGACTGAAATTCCAATTCTAAAAAGAAGAACAGTAAGCCTCAGCATAAAAAAAATAAAGTATACAACAAAAGCGGCATCACAAAGTTAGAGCCAGACACTGAAACCGAAAACTCAGACTTCATTAGTAATATATCCAAAAGAGACTTGAGGTTTTGGTTTGAGATGCACTGAAAGACAGTGAAACCTCAAAACCCCCACCGAGTAACTATAAATCTCTTTTATCAGAAACATCACTGTGCTCACTATCAAGAAAACAAAGTGTTTTATGTTACATACAGCAGATATGAACATCTACACTGGCAACAGCAGGCATGAAAACGGAAAGGAACTCCATAACATTAGACTGGAATGTGTTGCTCTGTATACTGGAGCAGAGAAGGAAAAGGATTAGGAGCTTTGTTTCACAGTTATTGGATTTTGGCTCCGTGGGAATGGAAATACCCAAATGGTGAAGGGAACGCAAACACTGAACTATTCTCGTTAATGTGGAAAACATGACTCAGGGTAAACGCAAATGACACATTAAACACACGCTTTATTGGGAAGTTCATTTCTTCACAGTTACAGTCAATTAGTTCCTAATATTCTAGATTTAAATGAATCACTGAGGAAGGTTTTTTTCCCCCTCTCCTGTTTTCAAGCATCTGTTAGTTGCCGATGTCAAGAGCTCTAAAATCAAATTTCCCCTTTAAATTGTAAATTATTTGGGGCTAAGCTGAAAGCAAAGAGATGACAAGAGATAGGGAGAAAGAGAAATGATGTTGATGTGCAACAAGGGCCCCCTGCCAGATCTGAAATGTGGATGTATATGTCTAACTAATCTAAATGCTTTTTTCCTGGAATATTTCCAGGACTTTAATTAGTAATGTGGAAAAAAAAAAAAGCCATGCGTTTCTGCGTAGAGAAGCACTTTACCTAAGCAGGAAAGGTCCCCAACCGATTCGAGATCACCCTGGCGATATGAACTTTATTTGCAAGTTTGTTTGTTTCTTTTAAAGGAGAAACTGCCAAACCAGAGGCATAACAATGAAGAAGCAGACAAAGACACTGACAACACAAAACTAAACTTAATTAAATAAAAAGGTGTTACATAACTAACACCTACTTGTATTAAAAAAACAAAACAAACAACCCCCCCCCCCCCCCCCCCCAAAAAAAAAAACAGGAAGTCCAAAAAAGTAAAGAAGTTTAAAAAAAAAAAAATCTAAATGAATCAGATTTGTCTTATTCTCTTAACTTCCTTGAACACACCTAAAGAGTGACTGCTTCTTTCAATTTCTTTGTGATTCATTCCAGGCAGCAGGAGCTGCATTCCTAACCATCATTTCAGTTCAGTTTGAACCAAGAAATGAAACTATTAACCTCTGATCATAACGGGACTTACAAACTGGAATCTCATTATGATTTCAGGTCAGTGGACTTGTGGGCATCAGGGAGAAGCAAATTAGATGTGCCTCATTCATCAGCACCTGCTGTACCTGAAACACTCAAAAGCAAAAAGCACCAAATCCCCAAACTGCTTCAGTGCAGCTTCTCTGGGCAGGAGTGGACTTAATGCTGAACTGTCTGGGCAGCTCCCACGGGTGAAAGAGTCTGAACGTGGAGCAGAGTGCTGATGGGTTTTAAGAAAATGTCAGCCTCGCTCTTGCTAATGAGCTGTCAGAGTGTGTGCGCTATGACTGACCTGTATTTCCTCGTAAGCCTCGTCGATAGTGGTTACTTGGTGCTGCTCATGTAGCGCCGGCTCGTCGCAGAAGAAACACACGAGGCTTTTGTCGGTGAGGCAGAAGAGCTTGACCTTCTCGTGGTCCTTACAGGGGTAGGAACTCCTCTGTGCGTTAAGGATGGCGTCCAGTGGGAAGGCTGAATAGCGCTCCACAATGTTGGACAGCTTGAGACTTGGCGAAAGTAGTGGATCGGCGAAGGTCCTCCGGCACTCGGGACAGTCCCGCGCTCCGTGAGGCTCCTGTCTGCTCCAGTGCTCGGTGATGCACTTTCTGCAGAAGTAGTGCTCGCAGCCGAAGCTGACGGGGTCCTGGTAGATGCTGAGGCAGATGGAACACAGAAGCTCGTCCTTCAGAGAGCAAGCCATTTGCAAAAACTGACACTGAAAGGCATCTAAGAGGGCAACGTCGTGGAGCAGAGTATACTTGGTTCAGTTTGTAAGGACGTGGTTCACTGCCATGTGGGAGTTGACTTCAGGAATCCTGAAATTATCGTCTCTGTTGGGGTGTAAAAACAATAAACAAAAAGACAATAAGGCGCCTCAAACCTTTAATCAGCCAAACCCTAAATAAGTTATGTGAAGACATTCTTTTGGTTACACATTAACAAAATCAACTTCAACAACAACCCTTTAATATTTAATCTAGAACACAAGAGCTTCTAGTAAGCTGTACTAGCTCTGTACAAACTGATTACACAGGCTAAATATGGGTTTTTAGATTAGACCTGTAATTAGTATTTAAAAAAATGACACAAAGAAATCACACTTTCCAGTTTCTCAGATTGGATATTTGCTCGTGATTTTAGTATTTTATTGCAGTGTACCAAGTATCCTTTTATCCAGGAGCATTTAGCACATCAATTAATTTGAAATCAACCGCACATTCATGGATAGTGAATACAATTATCCTGACTTTATTTTAAAGCACTTCAAAATCTCATGCCCTAATGAAGGCGGTGGACATAACTTTAAACAAATCCCTTTAATAATTTGGCAGTAGCGTGTACCACCTTTTTTAAAGCAGTCCTTTTTGTTCTCATAATATAACGCCTGCTCTTTGCTTTCACTTTGTGAGCTTCCTCTTTACCTGGGGAAACACCTGACGTACATTAGCGTTTCTACCAAACTAGTTCTGTACTTTGCTGCACCCATTTCCTCGCTCTTTGAAATGGATTTGCTCATTTCTAATGGATTTGTCTGTTGGTTTGGTTGACTGCAGCAGTCCACCAAACCAACAGACAAACACCTGCAGCAGTCAGTATTATCTCCGTTGCCTGTCCACCTCCTTCCCCGGTGTTAAGAAGCTGCCTTTTAAATACCCTCCCGTAAAGGGCTTCAAGATCCCGTGCTGCTCTTTTATTTAATTCGCACCATCTATCACAAACTATCGGACCAACATATGAGCTGTTGCTTAGGATAAATACACATTATATAACATATTTCATCCACCTTGCTCGCTGGCAGGGACTGTAAACATAAGCGACCAGGTCCACGACACCGCCAACCACAGCGGGAGGAGATAGGGGACACAAAAGAGGCATAACACTGATTTAATTAGCCGTATAATTAGAAAAGTGTATGTAGGAATCTATACGGGAGGTTGAGGCTTCCCAAAAAATGCCCATTATTAATAGAAGAAACGAATTAAAACAGCAAAAAGAGCCTAAACTCACCAGCCTTCGCTCAACGACATCAGCGGCTCCAACGCAAGTGTCTTTCAGGAAGGGAGCAACACACAGCGGCAACGGATGCAACCAACTGTACCGAAAAATTAGGGGGGCCGGGACTCGACCACACACAATGTTCGGAAGAAAGATACTTGTCATCTATGACTAACATTTGGAAGATAACGAGAGTAATTTATATGTAGCGTGGTAATTTAAATGATTATCAAGTTGAGTACGAGACAAGGAATAAAACTGTGTAAAGTTTTATCCCCCTCTCCTAATGAATCGACTCGTACTGCCTTTCTTTTCGTTCACAAGCTGCTGCTGCTCAGCTAATTACAAGAAAGAAATATACAGAAATCAACCGTTAGCAACTTTTTTTTGTAGAGCAAATTGCCTGACTTAAAAAAAAAAGTTCAGCAGCTGCCATGAAAAGTAACTGCCACTTCTAACTGAAAACAATTTTATTAGTCAAAGGAGAGAGATGTTGTAGTGTCCAACTTCGACCAGCAGGTGTCAGAAGCGTCCGCAAAAAAACTACCCTAATCTTCAGGTTTAGGTATCGTGACAGAGGATAAGCGTTTGTTTTATCAAAAGTAAACGGTTTCTTCAAGTGCTAGAGAAGAACCGCGGGTTTGGCATATTAAAGCAAAATGCAACAGTTTAGTTTATTAATACTATAAAGAAGAGTGGTTCTGCTGAGACACTGATTAGAGTAAGCAGATCCTTCCAAACTGGGACTAAAGTTAATAATGCTGAGAGGTTTGTGTAACACAAGCGAACTATACTTCTTAAAGTTTAAGGATAAATGTGCTGTATGTCATTTCAGTCCTAACTTATTCTAATCATAAATGTCTTTTTTGATGTCTTTGTAAACTTGTGCACTTCATTTTCTATTGTGATGCAATTCAGAGCAGCTCTTTCCTTTCTTGGCTCTGTTTGTTTTATTTTATTTTATTTTTTTTGTTGGAGTTTTTTTTGTTGTTGGCATGTTCATTTTTGTAAGCTAGAGCCAAACAAAATCTTGAAAGGGACCTACATGTAAAAGTGGGTCACTTGGTCGCTGATGTATCATGAATATGTATAATATGTGTAATAGTGTGCTTCTGGATCTTGATTTATACAGATTTAGCTAAATTGTATTATATTTTCTTCCTGAGGTGTCTTGATATATTAGTTCAGAACCTAAA
>NW_024582739.1:112250-175288 GCF_018398535.1 Haplochromis burtoni
GACACCCCATTAAATAATCAGCTCTTTAATAAGAACTGTTTGCATATCAATGTCCAATCATGTTTTCATGTATTACTGGAGAAAAAAGGGACTTAATTGCAATTAAACAGCAAAAATTAACATTTTGTTACACATAAAAAAAAGATATGAACAAAAATGTGTATTTTAATGGAGAAAAAAAAGTTAGGGCACCCTACCCCCTAATAACTAGTGTTGCCCCCTTTGGCTGATATAACTTCAGTGAGACACCTTTTGTAGCCTTTTACCAGTCTCTGACATCGATTAGAAGAAAGTTTGCCCCACTCCACAATGCAGAATTCTTTCAGCTGGGGGTTTCTTGCATGTACAGCCCGTTTCAAGTCACCACACAGCATTTCAATGGGATTAAGATCAGGGCTTTGACTTTGGCCATTCCAGGACTCTCCACTTCTTAGTTTTTAGCCAGTCCTTGGTGGATTTGCTGGTATGCTTTGGGTCATTGTCATGTTGCTGTCTCCAGTTCCACTTCAGCTTTAATTGTTTGTTTTTTTGTTTTACAGATGATTTCACATATTCTTCAAGCACCCTCTGATACACAGTCGAATTCATGATGGATTCTATGATGGTGAGCTGGCCAGGTCCTGCTGCAGCAAAGCATCCCCAAACTATGATACTGCCACATCCATGCTTCACAGTTGGTATGAGGTTCTTTTCTTGGAAGGCTGTATTTGGTTCATGCCAAACATGTCTACTGTTCTGGTGTCCAAATAATTCAATTTTAGACTCATCAGTCCAAAGAACATTATTCCAGAAGTCATTGTCTTTGTCTATGTTCACTCTGGCAAACTTCAGTCTGGCCTTAATGTTTCTCTTAGAGAGTGAAGTTTTCATCCTTGAACACCTCCCATAAAAGTCAAACTTGTGTAGTCTCGTTCTGATAGTAGAGTCACGCACTTTCACATCGACAATAGCCAGAGCCAGCTGTAGTTCCCTGCTACTCTACACCAACCCCACTACACGAAGATGCCACACCAATAAAACCACTGTAGAGGAAGTAAACAACAGTGATTATCTTATTAGAACGCAGTGTTCTTCAGAGAAACATTGGTTCCTGGCATTCGTGTGGATGTTTCTTTGACACATAACACGTGCCCAAACATTGTTGCGAACCAAGCAAACAATGAACTGCGACCCCCCCCCCCCCCCCAAAAAAAAAAACAATGCTCAGGAGGGGCTTAAAGGAAGAGCTTTTGATTTAGCCTCCAAATTTCCCAGATTCCAAGGACTGCATCCGCATGATACGTGAGGTCTTGAGGAACCAGAGGTGTGAAGGGTCAGAGGTGATTTAGCCGCAGGTAGGGGACTTACACAATGTTAGGAAGGTGGTTTTAATGCTGTGGCTTGGTGGTGTATTTCACATGAAAATATGCTGCTTCTTTTACTCCACTACCCAAAAGTATAAAACCTTTAAAACTAGCTAGGGTACTCTTTCCATTTTTGAAAATAGAAATACTATTATAGTTTTAAATAGTTTCAGAGGCGAGTGAAATGAGCTCAAAGAAAAAGTCAAGCTTTGGTTTTTTGCGCAGTTTGTCAAATCAGCAAAATCTTCTGTCTTTCACATTCGTTTAAAATGTTAAAGAATAAAACAAGAAATGGAAGACTTCTGACCGAGAACATGAGGTACCAGGCAGAGAAAGCGCAGCAGCAGATTGGACTGAATAATTGTGAGCAACATCAAGCAGAGCAGGTGTGAAACAGCAGCAGGGATCACTTCTAGGATAAATGAGACTTACCAAATGCAAGTCTGTTTACAGAACATTTAAAGTAGAATCAAGGAATTCGGATAAAAAGGGTGTGTGATGTTTAAAACTCAGAAATTATGGCTATGATTTTCAAACAGACATGTACTGTTGTTTGTTTTTGCAGTGGTGTGAGTGAGCTTGTATGTATCGATGGTACTATGATGTAGAAATTATGAAGTGTAAATATTTGGATGCAAACTTAAATCAGCCAAATACATAAATAAAAATACACCTTTTATTTACATTGTAACTGCATACCCCTCTGAAATCCTTTGCTATAACCTGATATACACCCCCTAGAAATGTAACTACACGTCGACTCTCACCGACATCTTGGTTAGGTACACCTCTTCAACTCCTGATTAGCCGATTACATGGCTTGATCTCAGTGCATTTGGTTGTTATGGTCAAGATGACTTGCAGAAGTTCAAGCCAGACATCACAAGGAGAAGAAAGGTGATTTACGTGACTATTAATGTGGCATATTTGTTAGTGCCAGATGAGCTGGTCTGATTATGTTAGAAACTTTTGATGTACTGGGAATTTCCCACAGAACCATCTCTTGAGTTTACCGAGAATCATCTGAAAAACAAGACACCCAGCCAACAGCAGTTCTCTTGGTGAAAATATCTTGTTGATGCAAGAGGTGACTGGCCATATTGTTTTGAGCAGCTAGGAAGGCAAAAATAAGTCAACCACTTGTTACAACCAAGGTTGTAACCAGAAGAGCATCTTTGAATGTACAGCACGCCAGTCTTTGAAGCAGATGGGTTACAGTAGCAGAAAACCACAGTCTGTACCACTCTTGTCAACTAAAAACAGGAAACTGAGGCTGAGATGTGTATGTACTAAGCAAAATTAGACAAGAAAAGATTGGAAAGATGTTGCCTGCTCTGATTCTCAATTTCTGCTACGGCATCCTGATGGTTCGGTTATGATGGCTTCTTCCAGCAGGATAATGCACAAACTTCAAATCATCAAGATCATCAGATCTGAATCCAACTGAGCACTTTTGGATGTGGTAAAACAGGAGATTTGCATCATGGACTCAAACATGACAAATCTGCAGCAACTGTCACACAGTTGCTTCAGTGGACCCAAACATGGACTAAATCTCTGAGGAATGTTTTAAGAGAATTAAGACGGCTATGACAAAAGAGATTTAACATGGTACTAGCAAGGTGTACCTAATAAAGCGTCTGATGAGCGTATGTGACCGAAGTCGATCTTCAGCCCCCCCGTTGTAGAAATATTTTGCAAATGAGGAAATTAAATTCACAGAATATCCCACAGAGCACATGCAGCATACAGAAGCGTGAATGAGCGGATATCTGTGCCCTCTGTCACATGGAGGAAACCACAGCTATTTCAACTAGTTGACTTCATGGCCCAATATTGTCAAGCAGTTTCTGCAAACTGCAAGGAACCCAGCCTAGTTTCTGAAAGACTGTGACTGAACTCTTTAGGGCAGCCACTGCTGCATGACCAGAGTGTTTTCTTACATATGTATTTTTAAAAAAAATATAATTTAAAGTGTAGCTGTGCCATTTTGCTTTAAAATAATTTGCTTAATCTTTGACATTTTGTCATCTAGTGCAGTTGACCTACATTTTTTTAAAGTGTGGTTTTGGTATCCAAACACATTTTTGAGGTTACCTTACACGTAATACACATAATACAGTGATGTGTGGCATCTTAACAAAAGAAAATGATTCTTTCAGCAAAACTGTACACACAAGATATGCATTTTACAACAAAGATTGGATATAGATGTAATATATTATGATGACTGTAGACTACACCTCTCTCCATATTTACATTTTTATTTCCAGCACGGCTTATATATATTTATATATACATATATATACAAATATAAACAATAAGTAACAGTTTCTGCCTTCAAAGTGGAAATAGTTGTGTACCTTAACATCAGTCTTTCATGCATATGAGTTTTGCTTTGTGTGCTCGGTGCAGTAATTGGAACTCTCCGGCACTGACATTAGTGACTGTTTGCCATCTTCTTGCTGTGGGGTGCTAAAGGACTCCTCTTCCTCTCCATAGGGGAGCTTACAGTCAGGTTTTATCAAGTCCGCAGGTATGAAAGCTGGTGTCCCACAGGACCCGTTTCCTATGTGCAAAGTGATGTTAACGTTGACGTGTGGGCTGGTAGTTATGGGCGTGATGATCTGAGGGCTGCTGGGCTGAGAGGACGTCTGTGTTTGGATACTGGGCTGTGGTGCAGCAGAGTCTTTGTTGGAGTGTAAACTCTTGGGCTCGGACAGAACAGACAATGGATTGTCAAGCGCAAAAGTGGAATGTAAAGGGCTGATGGATTCCTGGCTGCTGCAACCATCAGTTCTAGTTAAAGTTTCGGTATTGGTTGTGCATTGACTGTGATCACTGCTGGCTTCCCCTTTTTCTAGCAGGCACTCATTTTCTTGTGATGCAACTTTGAATAAAGTCAGCTGAGTTTTCCCACTGTATTTCTGCAGGGAGGAAGAAAAAGAGAAGTTCATTTCCAGCGGATTTTTAAAAAAATCACAAACACTGAGCTATTCTGCCATAAAGACTAATTTTATGGTGCCTACCAAGCCCAGTTTTTATTGATGCTTTTATTGGAAGTCGCACTGTGGTTACAGTTAGCAGTGGTGTTGTACTGGACTGGATTATATCAATAAACGTGCAAATGGGAATGTTTCATGATTTAATTGTTGTAAAACTGAACGCAATCAACTTTAAAAGGGGGAGAATAAATGGCAGTGATCTTGTACTGAATTGCAGACCACAGAGGATGTGTACTTTACTAAATGTAGGGTGTATTCAGTATGAAAGATAGAAAGCCGAGACTTACTTCGTCAGCAGTCTCACAGTTTCCGTTTGCATCCACCTTAGGAGATAAACTTGCAGTGTCTAAGAAAAAAGAACAATGGTTGTACGTAAGAGAGGGAAAGTGTAATAAAAACTGTTCCTTGTGAAGAAGTTAAAAACTAACTGGTCCTTATCATTCTCTAATGTAACTCAGAAATAAACATAATGCCTATAAAAGCATATATTTACCTTTCTTGCAGATTTTTTGATAATAACATAGCAGAAAAAGGATGATGGTGATGACAAGTAATCCAGTGACAGAAGCAATTAATCCAACTAAGAGAGGTAAGCAGAGATACATCTCAAAAGAAGCAAGAACAAGAGCACTTTTGAAATACTTTTCATACACAGCTGTTTTCTTATGAGTAGTCTGAAAGTTAGTCAGTTATAGTACCATAACTGCTGTCAGGCGGTGGGGTCAGTCGGCTTGTTATTAAATAGGTGGAGGGTTCTTCTGAAACTGAGGCAGACTGTGTGGTGCTTCTTAGCAGAGATGTCGAGCCTGAGCTTGGTGCAACTGTGGTCGTGCTTGTGCTGGGAGTTGTACCGACACTCTTCTTGTGATTGTCAGCTGTTGTCAAATTTGAGTACGGTTCACACACATTGTCTGATTCAGTATTGCCTTCTCTAAGAACAGCCCTCCCATTGCAGCTGAAGAGAACAAAGAGAAGGGTCAGCAATTTGAGTCTGGAACACCTTTGTGGAAATACCATAGCTCTCCTTCACTCACTCTGTGTGGGGCTGGCAGGGGTCAGTGGAGGAGGTCTTGTCAGAGAACGTGCCTTCGGGACATATTTTACACTTCACATCTGAATTTGGTGTGCCTGGCAACAACAGAAAAACATTTAATTTAATGACGTGTTTCACTCTATGACTTGTATTGTATGGAACATGTTAAAAAACAACATTAATAAAAGCACTGGCATATTGAGACTTCATGGGAAATATCAGAGAGACTGAATAGAAATCTGTAGAAAAAAACGCTGTAGCTGCGAAGAGTGCATCTGACCCACTGTCCCGAAAAAAGCAGTCACATGAGCACAGTATACCGACAGCTATATTGCACTAAGGATAAAGGTCAATATACTAATAATGTCATAACATGGTATTTGTTGAGTGATTTGGTGGGATGAGCCAGAATAATTGATCATGTTGATGACTCTTGATTGATCTATAAATGAATCTGTAACAGCATATAACTTTGTCAATGAGTGGAACAAATTTTCAAAAAACTTTTTCAAAAAATTAAAGCTGTGAAAAGGCCGATGGGGTATTGTTGTCACACCGCTGGGTGGGCAGGTGGCGTGGATACCTACGTTTGTGAATGCAATAACTCAAGCACAAGGTGAGGTAGGAGTTTCATATTGATACTGTAGGTGTATCTACTAAAACTGTCGGAGTTGTTTGAATCTCGTCAGGTTTTCTGAAAATCTTGTGAATGCGATGACTTCAGAACAAGGCAACGCAGGATTTTGAAACTGATATTATAGCTGTATCTACGAGGAGGCTGAGGGCCGACACCAGTACTTTTTCTATTCCAGTAACCACTAAAGTTAAAGCTATACTTAGAAAAGGGCCTGTTCTTGTTAAATCAAAACATCAACCCAGATAAGTGTGGACTGTGGGAGGAAATTAAAGCACCCAGAGGAAACTCACACAGGCAATCAGGAGGTCTTGCTTGAGGCAAAAGTGCTAACCACTGCACCAGCATGTACCCCTCTCCTTTTATTTTTGTTATATTTTTATTAGTAGTAATTACAGAAGACCCTCACAGAAAGAAGTTGGCTCATCTGACAAATGGTACATCCTTAAATTTCAAAATATTGTTTTAAGATGTACCATAAAAACATAGTGACAAGATATATATATAAAAAAAGTTTTACCTTTTACAGACACTCCCAAGCCAGGTATGCATTGTTTGTATTTTTTGCAGTCTGAGCAGTATGGATTGTCATATCCCAAGCGGCAGAACCTCCCAGGTCTGCAAATACACTTGGACGGTGTTGTAGAGGAGCAGTTCTGTGCATACTGTAAACCTTTTTCTAGTTGAAGACAGAAAAGTATTCTTTGCTCACATCCATTGCTTGTTGGTATTAAACAAAACAATAACTGGACAAATATGAGTGTAATAACATGGAGATGTACAGTTCATCCACTGACCTTCTTTGCATTTTTGACAGCTATTACAGTTTGGATAGAAGTTAAAGTTCTCTCGATACTGATCCGGAGGACATGGTGTACACACAGTATCGGTAGTTTCAGTGCAACGTGTGTCCCCTCGATAGCCTGTAATTATATCATTTTAGTTACTTAACTTACATTTATATTTAATTTATAAGTTTTATGTGCATTTTATTACTGCACATAGGTACCGTAACTCTACAAAAGCCCCAAAAAGGCCAAAAGCATAAGTTTAATGTTATTTGTCATAGTTGTTAATTGTTCAGCCTAATAAAATCTGGTCATATTTTGATAACGTAACAGTGACACATACAATGCATTATAATACAATACTTTATACTCTGTCCCTGAGTGCATTAAGTTATTGCAACTATAGCATTTAATACACACATTTAACCGATAAAAGGCAGTCCAATAAAATGTCTGCTGCATTCATTCAGTGGTAAAGTGGGAAGTAAAACAATTAACTTCATACTGAGTGGGAGAGATGAGATTAGTGAGCATGGGAGATCAAGTTATCTCATGAGCAGGGGTGGAGCGAGGGCAAAACGGCTGAAATGCTTCAAAGCAAAACTGATTTCCAGCTCAGTGTGGCCCAAATCACTGTTGTCACAGCAGGAGGTTCACAAAGCCAAAAACACACACAAGCCACTGCTTAACAAAAGAGGAAATAAACAGAGGGAAATCCTTGTGTGAATGCACCTTTTGTTAGTGCAGTCATTACGAAACCCAGCCTACCTGCAGTATTAACCAGCATTTTTGTTCGGAGTCAGGAAGTACACATTTAACAAGCTGGTAGTTTTTGTTGCAGAAAGAACAAAAAAGCCCCTGTTCTCTATTCCTCAAATCCCATAAAGTCCACCACTGAGTAATACCTTAGTATTTAATATATCTGTATCATTCAAAAGAGTGTTCATTGTTACTACTTGTTGACAGGTACTACCTTTTTATGTTACAGTATACACATTGTATTTTAACTATGAAATTCTACATAGTAATAGCTTGATTTTTCATGTCTATTTCAGTTTGTAATAGATGTGGAACTGTAGACTTTTATGAGGCTTTGTGTGTGCACCTTTCCAAATGAAGTTGGGCGGTCTGTGTTTGTTAAGCTGTGTTATGTGTAAGGTATTAAAATTCTGCTTTAAATCTTTAAGTAATTAACAGTATTGTGCGTTTGCTTTCCTTCGTCTCTGAGGATGAAAGAGCAGCTTATAAATACATATAATTAGTCACAGTAGGTGAAAATTTCCTTCTTTCACACCTTCACACCCAAGTTTTACTAACACGTTTCATGACATGCGTTAGTGCTCATCGTGTAGTGATGCAACTTTCAGAATAGCTTATACCATTGTTTATCTAGTCTAACTGTTGTGGTGGAAAGTTTTGTAAAAAAAAAAATGGAGTCTTTGTTATGTTTACAGGACAACTCTTACCAGGGCGACACTTTGTACAGCACAGGCCATTGTGATTGTACTCTGTGTCATTTCGACACTGTCCATTTTCACTCTTGTAGGGTGTAGAGCAGACCTATGGGAAACAGACAAATACTTGAGCGCATCTCATTTTCTGCTCCTTAGATGTAGACAGCGAAGAATGCTGTAACCCTCCAACCCAGAGCCAGTAATTCAGGTAAATTTAGTAATTCTGAAATTACAAATTTATGTGGAAAGTGTATGACGTTTTTGCTATAAATGTTCTCAGAAGTAGACAATAAGCGTAAACATTAGCAAACTCAGTTAAGATAGTAATTTCAAAATCAAAGATTTAGTCACTGTCTGATATAGGAAACAGACAGGTTGAGATATAACCTGCTGTACTTTTGAGTATGTTAAATAGGACCTTAAAGTAGAACCAGACTACCCACACCTTCGCCCACTTTTTCCTTTCTGGTAATGGTGCTGGCCCCAGTGCAGACATGGTCAAACAAGCAAACTCTTGTTCAGAATTCATAGGAAGTGACTCTTTTTTCTGCAGTATTTCTGGGCGTTTGGGCAGTGCACGCATACCAATGCCTTAACTCACATGCCATCTCTGCCTGTGCTTCTGTCTCACACACCAAAAGATAGTAAAGACTGAAGTACATTGTAGCTGCTTGCACACCTGTCCTATGCACACACAAAAAAAACATGAAACTCCCTCACCGCAGTGGCCTCCAATGACAAGCAAAATGAACGATTATGCTGACTGCAGCACCGTGTTTCTCGTATTACAGGAAACAGAGGCGGCGACCTGGAAGCGCTGGGTTCCTAAGCAGTAAATTCTTGTGTAGTGTGACCACCGGTACTACTGCGAGTCATGACAAAGGTGATTTATGAAGCACTTTGTTATTTCCTGACAGTTAATCAGTGATAATAGTCTGTGTTTTCCTCCAGCTCTCGGCTTCATGCCTAAAACAACTAATGATTTACAGAAAAGCACAGTGATACAGGGAGATAACAGAAAGAGCTGCTCCTTCATTTCTGCAATGAGATATTCAGTCTGAAACTCCATTAGAGAGCAAGTAACCGAAACCAAACATTCATACAGGTTCACCACAGCACAGCCTATTCATTAAAATTCCACGGTAAAACTTACTGTAATATGAGCACATTGATACAGACTATTAAGAAATGCTTTAAAAGAAATGAAAAACTCTCCGTTTGTTGGTTTCAGGACAGGTGATCAGATTAAACAATATACAGAAACACATTAGAAAGGTTAAATTACATGACAGAAGTTAGACATCTACATTAAATCTTTAATGTTAATGACGGTCTTTCAGTGATTTCAGAGAACTGCGTCTTTAGTTCCTTTTCCATTTAAACTGTCCCTCTGGTCATTAGCTGAATCCCACTGCACTGGTATTCATCCAGTCTGCGATGAACAGTACAATCAAGCATGACAGACTTAAAGACAGTGACAAAGCCTACCTTGATAGTTTGGGCACACAGCAGAAACAGGAGTAAAAGCGTGTCCTTCATTGCTTCTTTAAAGTAAACCACAGAGGAGACGAGTCGGCAGCCAGCGTGCGCACTGTACTTTTCATTTCTAGGCGGGTCAACGCTCACTGTGCTCATGTGTAAGCAGGAGTAGTTTCCTTGAACTGAGTTAAGTAGTTGGAGGAAGTAAACCAGTAACACGTATTCACATATCTGTAAAAACCTAATACGAAGTGGTACAGTTCATGTTTAAAAAGCGATGTTGGACTCCCACATGTTTACATATGATATCCGTTATAAAGGCGCAGTATAAGATTGCTATGATCTCAGCGTTTGTTTACTGGGGTAAGAATTCAGTGTCTGCTAAAAGAGTAAGATTTACTCCAGCTGCTGGCTGTGCCGTGAGGAAACAATGGTGTTTATGGATAATATTTCTTTCATGTTAAAGTAAAATTTAGACTTCTACAAAGAAATGTCTGCCTATGGACAGAACACCAGTATGAATAGGTAATAATTAAATTAGTACATATGAAAAGGGGTCGTTAGGTCAGTAACATGATGTGCCAAAAAGTTTGTCACATAAAAAAATTAAGAAATAGACCTTGGAACAACAGCTTGGAAGTCATTTTTAACCCACATCTTTTCGCATTATGTAGATTTGCTAAGTGGTCTTTACTAGTTTCAACAAGAAGGTAGGGCTTTATTATCAGTATCTAAACATCTGAGTGAAAAGACATTGGATCTGGCATTCTCAGCTACTAAGTTCTATTTAGTTATGTAAACAAAGAGTTTTATTCAGCTAAAATGCATGTGACATTAGTGTTTAGCTATAAGCATTAAATTTGCTGATGTGCATTGAGATGAGGATTGTGTGTCTGTTGCCCTTCAACGCTCGAACGTAGATCAGCATAAATGCACCAGAATTACTTCCCACTTATCGTGGTTACATCTGCCTAATTATGCTGCTTTAAATTCAAACTCAGCAATCAAGTTCTGCTGCTGAGGGCTGTACTGCAAAATAGCATTTGGGACTTAGCAGGGTTACTTAAGGTTCAGCCCTGAGTTTTTAGTGTCACAAAGATTGTTGGAAGATAATGAAAAACATCGTCTTGGAGTTGTAAGATTCAAAATAAGGACATTGTCCTAAAACCTAAGTTTTGATACTCATGTGTAAGCAGGAGCAGTTTCCTTGAACTGAGTTAAGAAGTTGGAGGAAGAAAACCAGTAACACACATTCACATATCTGTGAAACCTAAGTTTTGATACTTGTCACCCTATATACATTTGTAAGCCTGCTTACAAGTTTGAATTGTGCTTTTGTATTTCTTCAGTCCATTTAACACGACCAGGGTTAGGGCTGAAAGAGCAAGCCGAATCTTGTCTTACCTGCCATAAGACTAGCAACAACACACTAGATACAATATGTAATTATAGTCAGATTCACCTGTGCCTTAATGAAGGCGTAGTGATTCTGGTAAACGTTAGGTTTTGTTGGCAGCTTTCCTTTCCAGTTGTAAATGGACTTTATCTGTAAGCATTTGTCTAGTCTAAATCACAATTGCATTGCTTTTAGCCTGTATTATGCCAACAGCATACTTCTCCATGTGGTCGGTAGACTAGATTGGGAGATCTTGGATCAGCTTATGGAGCTGAAAACTACTTTAATTTGATCATTTAATAGGATTTTTGATGTTCGGGGAAAAACTGACAGGTAATAAAAAGTTAAGCGCTGTGTCAACAATTCATTCAAAAAATAGAAGTGCTAAAAAAAATATGTATTGAAGTCACCTTTAAAACAGGAAGTGAATGCCCTAGATTTCTTTATACACAGCAACCTAGATGCACAGCCGTCTATAGAGCACAGCTTGCAAATTATATGGGTCAAATGCAATGGCTATTGTACTACCTAATCTACTCAAAGGATTGATGTGGATAGATATGTGTGGCTAGACTTATAGTTTTGTCACACGAATAAAGATTTTTAAGTTCCTTTTTAATGATCTAAAAAAAGAAACCAGAAACACAGGTTCAACTCTGTGGCTGCTAGCTGACATTGCTCAAGAGTCTTTGGGTGAGACTTTCCCAGCTTGATCTCTCTGTGGAGACATGGGAATAGTGAAAGGCAGAGGTTTGTTTTATCATACTTTACACCTCAACTGTTTTATTCTTGTTAAGACATGTTTTCTGCTATGACACTGAATGCGTTTGTGCTTTGCCCAGTCTGATGCCCCTGTGCCGCAGTGTTTGTTCCTGTGTGAGAAGTTGACATTTCATAATAAAGTTTCCCCTCCCACATTGTCATCACGTCTCTGCTGCTCAGCAGTATCAGCCCTCTTGTCCATTACAGTCTTCTAATGTTTAATCTAAAATAAAAAACTTTTTTCATGAAATTCTGAGCTTATTTTAGAGCATTAGCCTCACCTGAGTTTCATGTTGTAGTAAAAAACCACAACAAGGTGAATTGAAACCTTTTTAAAGGTTTTTCTAAATATCTTAACTTTCACGTGATAGGGCACTGATTTTGCATATAGTACTGATGACTAATTTCCAAAAGTACAGCATGATATTTGTTAATGACAGACATGAAACATTCTTGAGACGGGAATGAACGCACTGCTTGCTTCTATTTCTGAAGAAGTCTAAATATTTCACAGCAAATTGCGCATACCATCGAAATCCCAAAATGCATCTATGCCACCGTTACCAGCCATAATGATGATTATGCAATGCCATCTTGTCACTCTCTAGTGACTTTCAGATCCTGTTTTCGCTGAAGGAAGAAAAAGTTGCTGCTTCTAACAAATACACTGAAAGGTTTAACGACCATAATCAACAGGGTTAGATTCGTTTATTGACAAGTGTTAGAGAGAAAAACACTTTTGCTATCACAGGGCCACATCTTACACAGAAGCCTTTCATTTATGTCACAACATCCGCAAAGTAAGTCAACTATCGGATGTCTGTCTGTCAGATAACTCAGTCTCTGATGTTTGTGGCACAAACCTTCAAAGTGCTTCACCAGAACAGGAAGATATGAATTATTACCCAGTCATTATATCCCTTCTGAGCAGCAGAAATACATCAGAAAGAAATCAGTAGAATCGTGTTTACCTTATTTCTGTGGATTTAATTGGTTGAAATACATTGCATGTAGATTTTTTAATGTATTCAGAAATTCAAATTAGTTGGCTTAGAGGGGACAAACTGGAAAGCGACAGTGTTATGGGTGGGATTTCTACAGCATGTGACATTTAACATAGGTGTTTCTTTGGTTTCCTGTGAACTACTGCTTCTGTACCTTACATCAGCCCCTGCTTTTGCTTCTATTGTGTTCTCAGCTCAACATTAAGGAAGTGTCAAAGGAAGCTTAAAAACAGAAGTAAGCTAGACCCTGGAGCCAAAACAAGAGGCTGGAAATGGAAAAGCAAACTTGAGACACCCAAAACAACGTCCTTTATGTTGCAATGTTGTACATACACTTCACTGAGTAATTCAAAGTAGTCTTGCTTCACATCCACAAGGCTGTTGACAGTAACATGTGCAGTCTAAATCGGTTCAGCTTTTAACAGAGATGAAAAAAAGGAACAACCAAATTGGAATTGCTGCAGTTATTCAAGTTTTATTGTACAGACGTGAATAAATTAATCTAATCTGTCATCTATCACAAAACTTTTTAGACATCCGCTCAAGGTTTTCAGTTTTGGCGCTTAAAACAAACAAACAAAGAAAAAGCCCACTCAGTATACTTTGATAGTTTATCAGCACGCAGGGTAAGGAGGGTAAGATATGCCGCCCACTCTTCTTTTTGGATTAAACCGTTGAAAGTTGTGACGAGCTAAGCGAGCCACATCTGAGATCTGGTTTGGGTTATGAGACACCCTCAGTGCAGACCGATCCTGAAAAATATGTTTAAAAACACAGTTTAATTTGTGACATGTACAGCACCCTCCGTAATTATGTTAACAAGAGCGAGAAACTGTATACTAGGAACAGCTGCTTATTTATTAATTATTAAATCAGTCAGCCCTGTGGCAGCTTGGACTGTATAAAAACCACACAGTTATCCAGTTCCTCACCTCCAGTTGTTTATTCAGTGGTCCTTTTGGGTTCTTCACATTAACACTGCTCTGCAGGTCGAGGCTGCTGGGTGGTGGCAGGGTGCTCTGCCCTGTGTTGGACCACCCTGATAGACAGTGCTTGAAGGTGGAAAAAAAAGAAAGAAAAGAAAGAATGCTTTGAGATGAATTTATAGATTTGAATACAGGGGCCATAACAGAAGGTGCAGAGATGGCTGATCGGCTATACAGACCTCATGGTCAAATTCACAATTGCGGGTACTTTACAGTCAGTACATCTGACCAATCAGTTTAAAAAAAAAAAAAAAAAAAAAAAAGATGCTAAAGCCTTTCTAGAGATGGGACACAAAACACTTCTGTATCATAGTATCTGGTAAAGTGATGGCATTACTTCAGACACAATAATTTTCCTCAGAGCTATATTCATACAAAGTCATGGTACTTGTGTAATATACCTGAGATACCAAGTAGGGCATCAAGCCACACAGGATGCATGAGGTCAAAATTTTCTTTCTGCGTCATAACAGGCCACAGTACTGCAAGTGTTCACTATGCTGAGCAACACGCATTCTGAGAGGTGCACATTTATGAGTAGTAATCTCGTGCATGCCTATCTCTTAAAGTTTGCAGCATTTAAATGTGCTGTGTCTACAGCACCATATTAAGGTGTTTATTGGTCTATATCGCCTGTACAGATACAGGCGATGCAGATTTGTCAGCTGCACCTCCATGATGTGGATCTCCTATTCTACCATATCCCAAATATGCCCTCTTGGACTGAGATCTGGTGACTGCAGAAGACATTAGAGTACAGTGAACTCACTGTCATGTTAAAGAAACCACTCGTAGATGAACATGGCCTCATTCTCCTGTTCTTAGCTTACAGGAGTGGCACCCAGTGTGATCTTCTGCTTTTGCCTTTTCCTATCAGGTCAATGCAACCTCACCCAGAGAAATGCGGCTCATGAGCTGCTCTGTCGCTTTCAGACCATTCCCTCTTAACCCTAGAGGTGGTTGTGTGGGAAAATCCCAGGAGATCAATAGTTTCTGAAATACTCACACCCACCCGACTGGCAAAAACAACTATGCCACGCTCAAAATAAGTTAACTCACCTTTCTTCCCTATTTTGGTTCTCACTTTCAGCAGTTTCAGCATGTCGTGTTGACCATGTCTACATGCCTAAATGCATTGCGTTGCTCCCATGTGACTGGTCAATTAGATATTTGTGTTAGAAAGCATATTAATGGGTGTACCTTACAAATTGGCCAGTGAGTGTGTGTTTGTGTGTATATACTGAAACATTACAGTTTATTAGATATAAGAGCAGCAAGTAAGACAATAACCCGTGCACACGGTCTAACTGTTTTTAGGAAGTGAGATGCTGCACCTTCAAATCACCAATGAATGGAAAGACACAATGGCTAGAAGGGGTTTTATTATTGTGGGACAGTGGTTCAGTCAAATTAAGTGGTGATGATCTTTAGTCATTAACCTGTAACTCACCGATGGTAATCCTAAACTGTCAGAAGGGTCAAAGCTGCATCGCCGATGAGCTTTGTATATGTAAGGTGGCAGAAGCCTGGTGCGAGGGATGCTGACCCTTAGAAATACAAGAGAAAGAAGATGAGTAAGAAATCTGAAGAAATCTATTGTGAGGTGATAATTTTTTCAAACTAATCCTGATAATTTTTTAGTCAATATCACACAGCAACACTACTGATTACAGCACATTTGAACAAAATGTAAAATGAGAATACAGGCGCTGTTGCTTTTAGTTATTAGGACTTGATACAGTGGAGGTTTCGGACGCCCCTTTCACAGGTTTCCCTTGCCTTGTTGCAGTGTATCATACTACAGATCAAAGCTACCATAGCTTGCTTTTTGTGTCGCTGCTGTTTTACTGAATTCAGAAACAGCTTCAGCTTTTAACATGTAAAATATGGGAAGGCAGAAAAAAATAACACAAGGTCTAAGTCCCTGCTGCACACAGTAGAGCTGCTGCCTCCTGTATTCAATTGAAAGTGACAGACTAATATATTTTAGATAAAACTGATGAAGTGCTTTAATGTTCATAAGTGGTTTAACAATGCAGTTCAAGTGCAGGCCATCAGTACCTGATTAGAGCAGGTTCAGCAACAGTGTGAGGGTGGGAGGATTTAGGCTTTTTGCACAAGGGACAGCACTCCTGAGAGTGGAGGGGGACCGGGAACAGTCTGCTGTTAATCCTGTAAGAGAATGTACCTGCACAAAAGGTGAGCAAGCAGAGACAAGTGTTAGATCAGCCTTAATGAGAGGAAATAGAAAGTGGCCTGTTCAGATAAATGCTCCCTCTTACACTGATGAGTGTCCATGTTAGCTTGTGGGCCATCCTTGTCTGTTAGCAGTTGTGTCACTGGCTGGTTCCCCTCAGAGAATCTGTGAGGAAAATCTTAATGAACCACAGGAAAACACAGTATGGATATATAATACAGATATTTAAAGAGCACCACTCACTCGGTTTGTCCACTGTGGACACACTCGTCCTTATTGAGCGATCGAAATACACAGAGATCATTGAAGAACTCGTCTGAGCGCTCTATCAAGGAGTCCTCAGTATCCAGCACTCCTAACAGGGTAAAAACAAACATCAGCTGTTATCGGTACTTCTGCTTCAAAGATAAAAAGTGGACTCAAGGGGTGGAGATGTCAGAAAGCAGCTAAACAGGACAGTTATAAGCACCTGGGTATCCCATCGGCCAACAGGAACCATAATAACAATACATGAAGGTCAGCTAAAGCTAAATACCTCCACAAGGTAAGACAGGTGCTGAGAAGCCAGCTCAATGTTAGGAAAAAGATCCAAGGCATCAATACAAACACCCTACCAATCACCAGATACCCAGCTGGAATAATAAGCTGGCCACAGAATGAGATAGACACTAATGATGTAAAGACACAAAAACACCTTACAGTGCACAGAGGTGTCTACCTGAAGTCCAGCACCCTGACGCTCTATGAGCAATGCAACGAGAGGCCAGAGCGACAGGATGAAACACGGAGCGTATGTGAATATACCATGAGGATCGCCCCTTGAGATGAGCTGCTTCAAGAATACCTCAGGCAGCTGAAGACAGACGGTGATGACAAAGAGGAAGAGGAACTATCACTGGACGACCAACCTCCTGCATAGGATGTACCATTGACATAAAACAGATACAGAGGAAGTGGCTGACACCAAGAAATCCTACCAGTTGCTAGAAAAGGCCGGCTTAAAGAACAGCACAAAGGTTCAGTCCGAACCTGGGTGGCTGGCTGGGATAATGTTCAGGAATATGTGTGCCCCATATGGACAAGTGTCCAACTCCCGATGGGAAATGCTACCACAGGTAGTAGAGAACAACGGGGCTAAGAAGTCTCTGTCCAGAAGTGCAGTCAGTACCTTAAACTCTGGTAGAGGATCAGAGCCTGACGAACATGCATACCACACTCCCAGGGGGCAACGGGGAGAATTTTGATATGATAATTTATCTTTCATCATTATTAAACAATTTAAATATCAGAAAACAGGTCTATGTAAAGAAAACTTAACATGCAACATTACACTAGAACTATACTCTGCCTTAATTCAAAAGAAAAAGCTGTAATAAATGTATTGTGATGTCTGTGGATGTCTCCACAATCAGACTTTTTAAATTATTTGTTAATCTAGGGCACCACAATAGAAAATGCAAAGGTTATATCTAGGTTATATCTATTTCACTACTGCAGGTTCTATGAGTCAGTACTTTCAAAAGCATATTGTGAAAATGTATTACATGTGGGATTAAAAAAAAGAAATCATGTAACTTGACTTTTCAGCATTATAGATTTCCTGTTACTATAACGATTAAATCAAAGGTCAGAGGAAAGGTCAAAAGGTTAAATAGATCTAATAATAAGATTTGAAATATATGCAAACTAATTTAACCTAAATTAGCAAAGCGTGGCTCCCTATATTTCAGGAGCATTTTGGCTGCAGATCAGTGCGATATGTGACAGACCGATAAAGCTTACCTGCTATCCAGTCGTATCCGAGTAAGGGTGGTAGGTGACGCCTCTCTGGGTCAAGGACGTCTTTGAAATCGTCCGACTGAAACGTGACCCTGCTCTGCACACCCCTCTACAAAAAGAAAGCAGGCAGTGCATTAGCAATCAGCATATTCTACTTCCACCTTTTCAGTGGACATAAAGCACACAGCTTGTTGCAGACTTGTAGTTTATAAACTAGTTGTAACGATATAAATACAAAGCTCCCAAACCAATGTAGATGTGAATTAGCTTTTTTGAAGGGGGATTGTCAGTGAAATACTAGTGAGTGCCTTTTCAGTTTGAGATGAATTCTTTATTCCTACTAACTTTATAAGAGTAACACAGGCAGGGTAATGCTGATGCTCCTTTGCTTACCTGTCCTTTGCTCGGATTTACTACACAGGACTTGGTGCTGAATGGCTCTGTGTCTTGTTTCTTGCTGCCTCTAATGAGATCTGATTTAACTGTTTGTTCAGCAGTTCCTTCTCTGTGTTTGGTGAAAGATGGTGTGAAAACAGTCTTTTTGATGACTGTTCTTTTCTCACAAGTGTCTGATGAAGACAGGAAGAAAATGATTTCTAAATGATTATTTCACACATTACATGCAGACCACAGGCTCACAGTCAAATGGAAAGTACCAGCAGGATAAAAAGGCTCCACAACAAAAAAACAAAACAAACAGAAAAAAAAACTGTCAATAGTGTCAATAGTGAAAAGGTGATAAAGACACAAATATTTTTTTTTATTTTAGTTACCGGTACATTTGAACACATATCAGTTAATTGTCATCTCTGATGAATGGTAATAAAGGTGCACTTTGTAGTTTTTCTTCCAGATACTTTCAAATTTTACACATCATTTCATCATGTATATACTAAATCCACTATTAAAAAAAAAAAACCAAGCATCATCCACTCTCTATAATAAAGCTCACATCTCCAGGGAAGAAATACTTATATTTAAAGTACTTTATTAATAATTACTTCAGGCCTCAGTCACACTACACCACGGAAAACCATTTGTCTTGCATTTGATTGCAAGTGTCTGAAGTGGAATGTTGAGCATCTTAATTTAATCAAACCTATCATACTATCGAGGGGCGTGAAAGAAATGTGAATATGTTGCACTGTGTGAGCGAACTGCTGCTTCACTGTGTCGAAATGTGACTAAAAAACTGAAACGCCCACTCTGCTTGCTGTAAAAAGAAAAAATAAAGTTTTATCCATTTATCTGTTCAGTTCAGTTCTGCTTTAATTCAGGGTTGTTAGGGAACAGAAATATGTGGGCCTTTGCTCTAAACACTCACAGTTACGGGGCAAAGCCAAAGTTTTGGCACTGCACTCAGCTTTGAGCAATCCATCCGTAAAAGTTACGCACTCATTCTGCTAAACTTGCTCTCCTCTCATTCCAAATAAATGAACACTCCTAAAGACAACTAATGCACATATATCGGGCGCAAAATAAGACTTTTTTGTGCTATTTGCAGGCATTTGCTAAAAACCTTAGCAACTCAATTGTGTGTGATTTATTACATTATATCCTCACTTGGAGAAGTAAATGATGGAGCAGACTAACTCCGACCGATCTTGGCAATTAATTTTCCATTTACAAATAAGACAGCGATTAACTGCAGACGTGATACAGGTTTACTCCCACAGTGTGGCCTATGCAGTCGCTTTGCAACCAAAGCTGGTCACTGAGAGGTTGAGGGTGCTGCACGCTTAACCTCTAGATCATAGGTGTCAAACTCTGGCCCGTGGGCCAAATTTGGCCCGCAGCCTATTACATTTGGCCTGCGAAGCCATACCAAATTACTATTAGAGCTGGCCTACCTGTATTATACAGCTAATATATATATTGTTTAGTATTAAGCTTTGCTTGTTCCATATTCAGTTTTTCAGCAAAACTTGTTTGAGTCCATAAGAAAAGATTCATTCTTATATCTGGAGGAAGATTTTTTTTTTCAATAAATATTAACGTTAGCCCGCGACTTTGTTCCAGTTTTGAATTTTGGCCCACTGTGTATTTGAGTTTGACACCCCTGCTCTAGATGACAATTTGGTTGGTGCAACTATTTGCAATCAGTCCCAGACAGCAAAAAAATTCATTCCAATCACTCACCAACCACCACCTCTCGTGATCGCACAGAAGTTACCGGCCTATTTTTCCTCTAGTGTGACTGAGGCCTTAGTGAAATCCGAAACAGACTATGAGAGTTTGAGAGTAAATATGTGAAGTTTGGCTCTGTAATGTCTGTTACAGCATCAGGCGCTGCAAGTTCTAACTGGGAATGAAGCAGTAAAGTGACGGTGAGGTTAGGGTCTTTTCACTCAGGAGTGAGGCAGCAATTGCACCTTCTGTTGCAAAACCAACAAACATTGCACATTACATTTCTTCAGAGACGCCCACATAACAAGGCTTTCTGACTGCGAGATGTGAAACAGCAGTCGCGGTGCACAGACCCAGTTCAGTTTCACAGACTGTAGAACAACCCACATGGCACAGTAGCAGTATCTGTATTAACACACAGACTGCTCTGGATATGATAGCAAATTACCTTTTTTATCTTGTACACAAATATTTTGTTCTTGGTAGAATACTGAAATGAATGAGCTGTGTTTGTGTTTATACATTTATAAATTTGCCCTTTTTCAATCTGGCTGTCTGTGATTGAGAGAATCAAACCCCATGTGTGGCTTCTTCGTGGTCTGCCAGTAGCGAGTCCACCTCTAGATGTTACAGCACCACAGATCTGATGTAGATAGCAACAGATTAGAGATTTATCACAGCTAATTGGGGGATTATTGCAAATAGATTGCATGTAAGTGGCAACTTGATCCTTTTCAATCAAAAACTGATTAAACAGGATCAAGACTGAGTCCATCGTATTTTCATTTTATTGTAGTCTTGACACACCAAGGTCATTTTGCAGATGGCAACTGACTGGGAGTGGTCTCAGACCTGGTCACTGACTTCGAAATAATATGTTACTATTTCATGAAAAATATATGTTGACTTTCATTTTGATGGCAGCAAAACATGGGCCAGGGGCAACGAAGGCTGGAAAAGTAAATGGTACTAAAAAGAAACAGCTAGAGGAGCAGGTCAAGATGATTGGATTAAAAAAAAAAAAGCGTTTTAAACAGGCAGAGTTTCCCAGAATCAAAGATGGGCAGAGGTTCAGCAATCTGTACAAAACAGCATGTACAGCTTGTGGAACAGGTTCAGAATAATTTCTTCAATGTGAAATTAAAAAGATTTTGAATATCTAATCTACAGTACATAATATCATCAAAAGATTCCAAGAGTCTGAAGAAATCTCTCTACACAAAACACAAGGCTGAGAATCAATACTGGATGCCCATAGTCTTCTGACTATCAGGCAGCACTACATTTAATGATGACTCTCTCATGGAAATCACTACATGGACTTAGGTAAAGTGAAAACAGTTTCTTTTTGGAAAACATGGCTGCTATGTCCTTTGGACTAAAGAGGAAAAGGGGCATAGAGCTTGTTAATAATGCTCATGGCATGGGGATGCATCAGCATGAAACTGGCATCTGAAAATGTCTCATGAGTGCTCAAATATATCCTCGTTTCCAGACTTCTTTTTCAGGGAAAGTCTTGGATATTTCAGTTCCTCCATGCTGCATGTATTTCAACAGCATGGCTGCTGGGCATTGAACTGGCAAGCGTACAGTTACTTCTAACCAAGTAAAAGCATTTGACACATCATGAAATGAAAAATTTGACGAAGGAGACCATCTGAGCAGCTAGAATCCCCCAAAAGACAAGAATGGGACAACATTCCTGTCCCACAAATCCACCATGTGGTCTCCTCAGTGTCCAGACGTGTACACAGTGGTAAATATGATCCTGTCCCAAGTTTTTTGAAACGTGTTGCTGCCATCAAATTCAAAATGGCATTATCTTCGCCTCTAAAACCGTACGTTTTCTAGTTTAAACATTTGTTCTAATGTGAATATGCGCCTACGAGATCTGCAGATCATCGCAGTCTGTCTTTATTTACGTTTTACACGTTCTTGGAGTTGGGGCTGTATATGCGAAGGAGTTTAATCTGGCTATCTGGTAAACAAAACGTCGACAGCTTTGGTTTGTTGTGATGTGAGGTCTGGATTGATCAAGAGCAACTCTGATGTGACCTTAGCTCATTGCTAATTACTTTCTGTCGTGCTGCTGGCGTCAAGTAAACAAACAGTTTAATTACCGGCAAACTTCACGGAAGACTTGGCTAGGGCCGCCCTTGCAGGGCCGCGGTCTCCACCGGTCATCCCGATCGTTTCTTCAAGTGGTCTTCTCTCCTCAGCTCCATCCTCTCTCTCCCTCTTGCGGCTTTCACGGCAGCCGCACAGCCGCTCCAGTTTCTCTCCATGCTGCCTCAACTGGTCCAGTAACTGTTTATTGCGCTCTCGCAACACCTCCAGCCGATCCATGGACATTTAGTTTTAATATTAGAGAAAGCAAATAAAATGTAGCTTTAATTAAAAGTACATCAAACACACAAAGAAACTTTCGGGATCTTCTATGCTTTCAATTAGGCCGACTCCATAACAACGCGTTGACAACAGTGGTTTGATTGGCTGTTAACATTTTACCCACAATTCTGAGCCTTCTTAAAGTGACAGCCACACGTGTAACTATAAATTTTCACTACAAGGCCAGATGTTGAACAACAGAGGGCGCCACACTTCCATGATGGAAACACTGATGAGACTGATGGGTGACTTCCCCAGAAACAACAGGACCCACGTTTTCTAGGATATTAGCTGGCTTTTTCTCCCCCATTTTCACCCCCCCCTTTTTAAAAAGAAACACTTATAAGTAAATTTTTATGTTTCTGTTTTCAGTAAGTTTCTGCTACTACTTAATTTTCCCCCCAAGATGCATGAAGAAGTGACCAAAGTCTAAAAAATATCAAATTCTTCAGTAGCATAATTTTATATTGAACCCGATGACGGTCACAATGCCCGACAAGTTTATCTCACAATAAAAGTATCCTGTTACCTGTACTATTTTAATAAATGTATATGTATAATATATGTACTTCAGTAGTTACTTGTTATTTTTTGTTATATTTTTACTTTTGCCTTCCTCTCCACTCAAAGCACTTTGGTCATTTTCCTCTAACCTCTGGCATCAACAAGGCATTTTCTTTCAGAGAACCGCCACTCACTGCATATTTTCTCTTTTATCAAACCATTCTCTGTAAACCCTAGAAATGGTTTTCTGGGGAAATCCCAGCAGATCAGCAGCATCTGAAATACAAGTCCAAAGTCCCTTAAATCACCCTTATTCCTTCAACAGAACTTCTGTACTGTAAAATGGTTCCAGTTAGTGATTTGCTATTAAATATGATATTTTTTGGATTAACATCACCTTCTGCATACCCATTGCCAAGATAATTGAGGAGTTTTGAAATTATGTATTTATTTTTAAAGTAGGAGAAAAATTTTTAAATGCCATAAAGGA
Source organism: Haplochromis burtoni (assembly GCF_018398535.1). Classification (NCBI taxonomy): domain Eukaryota; kingdom Metazoa; phylum Chordata; class Actinopteri; order Cichliformes; family Cichlidae; genus Haplochromis; species Haplochromis burtoni. The sequence goes on from NW_024582739.1 coordinate 135,620, forward strand.
GAACATAATCCAAAGTTCATTATAAATATTAAAATTAGCAACATCATGAACAATGTACCTTAAAAGCAGTTTGTTCCTATGATGTACTAGTTACATTCCAATACATTTTTAATGTTGATATACATAACCATATAATATTTAATCATGCCTCCATAACTTTGCAGCCTTTTGTTTTTTGTAAAAAAAATTTTTAGTGTTTCTGTAAAAGTACTTGGTTGCTCTCTACTTATTGATAAGGTCAGTGATGTAAAAAATATGAATGCACAAGGTCAAACTTAGTCTTAAAGCCATTCACAAAGCATGTTTTAAAAATTTTACAAAACACGAGCCCAACAACATCCAGCTAATAAATGAAAAGAAAAAAATGTTATTTATAGCACAAGAAAAACAAAACAAGATACGATAGACTACAGAGAACAGAACAAGCCTTTAAAGGCTGAGTTGAGCCTAAACAGTACCATCGGGGTTTCAAAGAAAACAAGGACAAAATGTTCCCAAGAAACCCATATTAGGTGCAAGGAAGACCAGGCAGCTCAGAGGAAAATCCTCCACAGGCCCCTACAAGAGGTGCTAGAAAATAATAGAACCTTTGGTGAATTTGCAGTTAAAACTACTTGTATTTACAGCCTTTATGTCATACACAGTTTAGGATATTTGGCATGTAGTAATGAACTTGTTTGCAAATTTCCTAAATGAAGACACAGGCTCCCTAATAACTGCAAAACCCACCCATCACTTGTCAGCAAACTATAATTATTCTACTTCAGGGTCTGACATACTTCTTGTTTTCAGTACTCGGACATCTCCAGTTGTCATTGATACAGCCAGAGAGGCATTCATTTTTAAGACCACAATTTTTAATGTTACTGTGTTATACTGACTTGTCTTTGTACTATTTTGCATGTGCATTTTACTAAAACGAATTGAGATGAACAGCAGAAACAAGAGCATTAACGTCTCTCTGAGCCCTAACTGTAAATTGCAGTAATAAATTATATGAAGGCACTTTAAGTGACTGACCTGTTGCATTTGGACTGGATTTAAGTCTATGGCTGTATCTAATATTTTTATCTAACATACAAGCAGCTATCGTCATGACTGTATTTGAACATGACCCAGCTGATGTTTTTGCCCAGCTGCTGCTATTTACTCGTAAGATTAAAAATATAGAAGAGCGCTGGTTAACATTTGCTTACAGTTGTACTTTATTTATTTTGTTTATCTGTCTCAGTGGCAGTAACTATACTTTGCCCATGAAGTTCAGGATGTGTCTTTATCCTATGATTCTCTTATACATACAAACTTTAGTCTCTATGAATATAAACTGAGAGAAACTACAGCAATGAACATGCACGCTTCAGTTTCCTGTTTTTCTCAGTTTTAAATGTGATGTCGTCATCAGAACTTTTTTTATACCTTAGAGTTCTCGTAATACACCAAGTACTACCGAATCAGCACATTCTTTTCCTGTTGCCACGCTGCCGTTAGCTGATGATATTCGTATCAGATAAGAGCATGCAAAGATCAATCAATAATCAGAATTTCTTGCCAACTTCCTGTAGATCAGCACCCTCATTTTCTTCTCATTGTATGACCTTTCAAGGGCAATCTGTGCTTGTAAAAGTGTAGACAGCAGCATGTGGTCACTCTTTTTACTGGGTGGCTTGATGACATTGGTTTATTTACATTAAACTGTCCATGCGTGGTAGCACTAATGACATTGTTGCAGGTGTTGCAGGGTCACACCTATAATCATATGCCTGATCCCCTGTGGAGTGAATGGTGTGGAACTGTGTGGGCGAGCACCTGCTCAGTATTCCAGTCACGGCTCGTTTGCACTGAGAGCTGTCCAGGCCGGCCCAGTATGATTAGCTGACCACAGTAGTGTGGCGTTGCACCCCATTATCATTAAACAGTACCAGTCATGAAGTCATATACTCCTCCCTGTCTCTCTAATTACACCCCCACTGTTGGGCTCTGAGCAATTACTGCCCGCCGCCAGAACGTTTCATTGTTCATTAGGCACAGATAACGGACACATCAACAACAAAAACAAAAGAAAATGTGAAAATATTCATATTTCTGATAACGAAATCACCTAAGAAAGACATTTTCTTTTCAAAGAAACCACTGATGTGTTCAGAAGAATGGCTGTGCAATTATTAGAAAATGAGTCCCATGACCCAGAGAAACGGTTATATTTGTCGTGATGTGTTCAGAAGGACCGTTTCAAGACTTTGTATCCTTTCCTGTTTGGCTCTGTGTAATGAAGCTCTTACTAAATACTAAATCAGCATAGTACAATTGGCTCACATATAGAGGGAAAGAACTGTTTACCATTACAGTTGCTTAAAGCTATTCATGTATAACTTAGCTTATAATAATAAAGAAACAAATAGCATTAGTGACAATAGGTATTAGTCAAGTCAAGTCAAGTCAAGTTTATTTATAGAGCACATTTAAAAACAACCAAGGCTGACCAAAGTGCTGTACAGTAAATACAGATAAAATACAATAGAACACAATTTCGTAGTAACACCTCGCTGATAAAAATAAAATAAAAATAGATAAAACAAATAAATTAAACCTTTCTAAAAGCCAATGAAAAGAGGTGAGTTTTAAGAGCGGTTTTAAAAGTTTCTAGGCTTTTGGAGAGTCTGACGTGAGGAGGTAAGCTGTTCCACAGTCTGGGTGCAGCCACAGCAAACGCCCTCTCTCCCTTTGTCTTTAATTTATACCTGGGAACATCTAAAAGCATCAGGTCGGCTGACCTCAGAGATATTAATAAGAATTAACATATAGACTGTATACAAAAGCCTGGAGAGCCGCTGCTATTTTAGTTTTTGGGTTTTTGGAGTGAGAATTGACAATATTTAGATGAAAGGACTGAGTGTTGCCAACTAACAGGCAAATTTATTTAGAAAATTATTTCTATGTGTAATTTGTGATGAGATACAAGTGAAATAAAACTGGAGCATAGCTTTCTTTGACTTGCTGGGAGTACATTACATGCACCTTAAGCTGTAGTATTTAGCAGATAATTCAATAAAAATGCTCCAAAAGGCACCAACGGCACAAATATGAGCTGGAGTTAAAGCTGCCCAGTCGGACTCACCCTACCTTCAAAAGAGCCACACCCTAATAATATATAACTTTTGTCCAACAAGATTTCTATAAAAATCAAACCTCAGTAGCTGTTACGAAGAAGAAATCTACTATAGCTATAAACATGTTGTTAATCGCTCTAAGTTGGGCATTTTAACATTTGAAAAAGGAGAGATCATTTGGAACAACTGAACATGAGTTGAAATAGACAAATTTGTTTTTATTGTCTTCACTAATTATTGTAGAAATGAAAAATCACAGCGATTTTTGCAAATTGATGATGATTCATCTCACGAATTATGACACACTGCTCTCCCCTACATAAACCTTCATAGGTTCAAAGTGTCAGTATCAATATTGGTATCATCAGTACTGTCCCTGTATTAACTTGGTATTAGAGCAATATCATGGCAGAGAGCACTGAGATTTAAACCACGCAGAGTGGAGGCTGATTGGCTCAAAGAAAGTGGGGAAGAAGATATTAGACTCGTGTAATGATATCACTAGTAATGATGTCGCTTTGCCGCACTGAGTTTGATAGCATGGGAAAGTGGTAGTGAAGAAAAGAACAGACTAGCAGCCAAACACCCAGGAAAGCAGGCAAATGGATGAATACAGATCTTACTTATTTGAAATTATGCATAAGTTCAATAAGGAAGATCTGCATAATAGTAATAGAAATTTGGCACTAACGTCAAATGGCCAGTGGAGCACCTAGGGGTGTGCCCACAAGGGGTTGGTAAGCAAGACAATTTTAAATCGCAGATGTGATTGTTACCTCATTTACCAAGAGTAGTCATTGGGACAATTTGGTTGTGTGCACACTGGACGCTTGTCACATATTGCTTTGAAACTGATGGCATTCAAGCCTCTTGTTGCATAGATGCCTAGATGTATTTACTACCGGGTCATATGTCAATCAAAGGTATTCTTCATTGTTAATAGTGGTCACTTCATTACTTGCCTGGAAGTAGGAGTGCCAAAGACACTAATAAGAACAAATAGTTTTAATTTTGACCATCGAATAGGAGTCTATCTGATGGTCAAAATTAATTTTTATTTTCACATTCAGCACATTTTGGTGTCAGACCGATCTCCTGAAATGACAAATGCATCATATTGTATAAACAGTTTTAGTCTTAAATACAAGAAAAATGTGGTGAAAGAAGACAATTTTGTTTCCTTGTGCTACAGTGCCTGAAACAGAAGAACTAAAACACAGAACTAACAAAAAAATGATCCAACTGATGCTGATAGCTATCAGCTCCTGAGCAGCAATTATTTTTCAGAGCCGATTATCATCCATGGTAAATGATTTCTGCACACAGAGTGTTTTGGACAGTGAAAGTCTTTCACATACAGCTCAGCTCCCTTCACGTTCGCGATGAAAAGAAAGATAACGTCACAATAAGACAAAGTAGAAGATTTAGGCTGAGCTCAGATTTATTAATATGAATGCTGTTTGAATATTTCAAATATTTTTAAGCATTTCAAGCAAAATCTTTGCATTCACATTGCATATTCGCTAGGACATGCTTTTTCTGAATTTTAGTGTTTATACAGCACATACCATACAGTTTTGCCTGGGAAACCAGGTATATCTACATTTGTTTTCAGTCGACCTAGGGAAACTCAACTTTCTTGTTATAAAAGCCAAACTGTGATAAGGCTTTGCAAAGAAAATCTTTTTTAAAAATCTGAGCTACAAAGCCTCTCTTGACTCCCCTGTTGCAAAGTCCCTATTGCCACAGTGGGAATATGGGGAGGCAAAGAAAATAACCCAGAGCCAAGGTACACATCCAGACTGTGTGTTCTTTGTATTTGCACATAAATGTGAGTGTTTTGTTTTTTCAGATACGTCAGCCATATGCCCATTTCAACAACAGCGACGTTTCCTGAGAAGATTTTTTATGTTTTCCTGGAAACATGCATGTGGACATCAACTGAGGCTGGGATTATCACATTGCACAAGAAGATTTGGTAAGTTCAGAGTGACACAGGCCTACTGATGACGAGAGAGCAGGGTGACCAACAGGATTGGTGAGGGAAGTGGTTTTTGCTGATAAAGAAAGGCAAAGGGTCGATCTTCCCTACAGCTCCAGCGATAAGGCCAGATGCCATTAAGATAAGGAGGATTAGACCTGCCACGGTGCTGTCCTAGCTGCTAAAACCCGAGGGACAGGTGGCTAGTGGGGGGTATTTTGTCACTTCACCTTTCTGTGACCAAAGAAACTCATCCATTCACGTTAACACGTTTTATTTAGTTTAATATTATTGCAATTGACAGCAATCCAGTTATATTTCACCATCAACAGTTCTACCTGAAGCTTAAAAAACTCTCACCATCAATATTTCCATAATAATGAAATAATGAAGAGCTGAATGATTCTCACTGTTGTCTTGTGATTAACAGCTGCAGTGAAAGAGCACTAAATGTCCAACAAAAATGAACGGGTTGAAGGAAAGGTGGTGACAATATGTAAAAAAGAAAGGTCTTGCAAGACGCTACTATTTGCAGTAGTACATTAGTTAAATCTGTAATATATTGATTAGAGTTTATTAATAGGTAAGCTGTGCAGATTAGACGATTGTGCCCCTTCCAGCATGAATTACGATCACGCTGTTGAGTAGTTCAGCCTATGATAATGAATCATCTCCCTACAGTTCAGCATAAATTATACCTTTACAAATATAACAATGTTCAGTAGTGATTGACACTGTCAAAGAGCTACTGTTATGGTGAACTGGGTTGCATCATATTATTAAGTATTTTAATGATTTTATATTGATGTCAGGGGTCACTGGTGATTGTACCTGTTGTAAATGTGTCGGTAAAATAAAAAGTAGGAAACATTTAAGAAATTATTAAGCAATATCATGAATCTTTTAGTGTTGCATTTTATTTACATTTTTACTTATAGAAGTCTTTTGTTTTTATTGGGTCATTTTGTTTTATTTTATTGAGCTACTTTATTTGGGGTGTTTTGTTGTGTTTAATGTGTAGGCTACGGGTATTCACAACTTTGTGCTAAAAAGTCTTATTTTAAATGCCGTATTTGAAGTATTTGTGGTCCAACTGCAGACAGACTTCAATAAAGCTTTCATAAATGCACCATACAAAGTGTATCGTAGTGCTTTCCATATGAAAGCCTAACCTAATTCAAGCTCTTCATGCTACTGTGACTGTTTCCCCTTTCTTGTTATTACTTTCTAATTAGTTCAGTGCAGGTTTACATCTGCTTGACAAAATAATTCAGGGAAAAACTATTTGTTCTTATTAGTGTCTTTGGCAAGCTAGACAATATTCACAAACTGAGAAGAAACCATGAAAAGCAGAAATTACCCTATGTTCCATCTATAATGGACTTTTTCAGCAGAACACAAACATAAAAAAAGACAATGCTAGTCAAAAAAAAATGTTTTTAAAATCTTTTTGTATGGCAAAATCGTCTAAAGAAGTATACTTTTATACTTTCTTTTCCAAAGAAGTTATCCCCAAAGCAATTATGCTCAGCCATGCTTATGCTGCATTTGAGGAATTAATATACCAGCAGCCACTTGTATTTCAACACATTACACCTGCAAACTGTGATCTAATGAATGCTGATTTGTGAGATGAGGACAGAGAACATGAGGTTTGCTTCCCATTTGGTTCCTCAGAGTTAGTCTGCAGCGGGACCTCATTTTGAAGCTTTTATGTTAGCTCTGTGCTTAATGGCCTGTGTGCCTTCTCCGAGGCCTATTAAACACATGCAGTAAATCAACAGAGGAGGAACATACCAGTTAATCACAGCCTTTCTTTCAGGCTGAGTGAAGACAATGACTCTAACTGAATGCCACCAAGCTGACAAAGAGTGTCAGCACAACATACACTGTCAGACAGACAGACAGCCTCAACATCCACCTGCTTCTAACAAGATTCAATGCCACTGCTTCATGCAATCTCTGCCTCTTTCAGCAAACCACTCTTACATAACCAAGAGACTATAGTGGTTTTTGAAAGAAGAGACAAATATAAGTTCATATCACCTCATCAGAAAGTCCCAGTAAATGAGCTTTTTGTAAAATGGCATGGTTTTAATTGTTGGAGTTGAAATATTCTGAGCTTTTTAAGCTTACGCTGACTGCAGGCCTAATCCAACAACCCACAGGATGTAATTAATAGGGAGATGAGAATGCAAAGCCATGATTGCTGCTATTGTCGTGCACCAAGCTCTAAAATAGACAAAAGCGTAATGAGTAGAAATGAAAAACTGTTTTTTAAATGTTTATTAATTAAGGCGTCTACAGTTAGAACATGCTGTTTTCTTGTCTACTTAGTCTAATGAAAAAAATTTAAAAAAATTCTATTTTTTCCAAATTGCATAACACATAATCTATTATCATTCTTAGTTACGGGGTTTAAATATACAAACTGTCTTCCCACAACAACAACATCCTTCTAGCCTCACTCTGAGAGTTTCTGAGCACACATTCCATTTTCTGGCAAAAGCTTTTTAGCAAAGTAGATCAGCCTTCTCCATCAAATACGTACAGTAGCATTCATCAACAATAGCCTAATTAAAAAGCTTTCAAGCTTGTTTTTCAGATCCACTAATCACCAAGACAGTCCAGTATTTGTTTATGGCCTGCGCGAGAACAAACGGTCTTACAGCAAATAAATCTCCGATAATCTAATTTCAGGTTGCCTACTTAAACGCTATAAGACTCTTGCAAAACCGCAGGTAAACTCTGCACTTCAGTATATGACATGCAATACGTGGAATTGTAAAAAGTACGTTGAAAAAAGTAAAGACTTGATGCGAGCAGAGCAGCTTGTTTGAATTGTGGCAAAATAGAAAAAAGAAAAAAAGAAAAAAGAAAGGTCAACCAAATTAACCAAAGCTTTTTGTTTGCCTACTCCGAATTAAAGCTCGTATATGTTGAAACACATAAAAACAAAATAGAAGTCCTTTCTTTTAAAGCAGCAACATTTTTATTGCCTAAAAAGTAATTTCACAGCTCTTTGTAACACTTAAATGAGCATCTGTGCAAGTCCTCTGCTTTTGTGTGTATTTAGCTCGGTCCTTGTGGGATGACTTCATAGTTCAGAAGCAGAGAGCGATGACCTAACACTTTTATGCCTGATTGCATGTTCCTGTTTCTGTGAGTAAGAAATACATCTCAGCACCTCCCCTGCAGGAATTACACTTGGACCATGCAATAAGACACATCTCTCTGTAGAGCCGACATTAAAGTATTAATAAATAATAATGATGATGTCTTGGGAATATGTTTCAAACTGTGTTTAAAATCCATGTGTAGTTTTCTTTTTTTAAATTGTAACAAGTTATTCTACTTTTTAGTGGTTATTAAAGTTAGTCTGATCATTTCCTATCACTGTAAGCCTTAATTACATGAAATCAGTGAAATCAGTGGACTGATGACCAAATTCAGGATCAATACTGAAATAAATTGATTGCAGTCTTGCAGAAACATTATAGGAGAGGAAACATTCTCCTGCTAAATAAAATCTATGAATAAATTATTAACTCAGTTTCAAATCTCCACTCCCTGCTGCGTTTCACTCCATCAGTCATGCTAAATGACTGCAGCTTTGCACTTGTAAACATCTCTCCACAATTCCTTTTTCTAAATGTAAATGATGCTGCATGTGAGTAATAAACACACGAGTGCATTTTCAACAACACGTGCTCTTTATTTTTATATTTTTTAGTTTTGATCAAGATCCTTAAATTTGTTGTCAATTTCTTGGGTAGCAACAACACCTGACTGGGAGTCTATGATCATCAGCCAAACACATTACTTTCTCTTTATTATCAGCTTATTAGTGTGGTTAATTAGGCTGATAATGAGCCCAGGCGCCATGCCATTTAGATTTGATACCAGGCCAGGTATCCCCATCAGGCTCTCCATAGGCATCTAAGAGCTCCCTGGAGTTAAGTTTTCCTGGACACTAGGGGAGAGAGGGGTGACAGGAGGATCAGCGGTGAGTGGTGCTTGTAGTGATGATGACTGGAGTAGTATAGATCCATATGTTTGTGGCTGCTGGGATGAGAACAAAACAGCTAAAATAGGTTTAAACACACGGTGTGTGCCGGATTATTTGTTAGCAGAGGGCTTTGAAGACGTGTTTGTCTTATCTCTCTGAGAGCTTTCCAGATTTTTCTGGTCTTTCCGCTCAGCAGCTGGGCACACTCCACAGTGAGAAAAAGAAATTGATGCTCACTGTAACACAACCAATATCCTTTTGACCCCTCAGCTACACACCTCAGCTCTTCATAACACACACACTTGTTCCTGATGTGCGTTTTTTTTTTCTTATCACAGTCATGCAATCAAAAACAATCTAGTACTATCACCTCCCATCTGCCTCCTCTTTCTCCCTCCCTCTATCCTCTCCTTCTTTTATTCTCCCTCCCTCTCGGCTGCCTCACTCATTCCCTGAGCAGCACACTGAACTGGATAACGTCTCCTTCAACCCGCAGCACAGACTCATTTCTCTACACACCAGCTCTGAGTGGATGCTCAGCAGGGGTGTTTGAGATATTAGCACGCTGTGGGGGAACGGCTCAGGGACTTCTGCCATCCATATACAAAGGTAAGCCTCCGGATCCTCTAGATTGCATTCCTGTTTGCTGTCAAGTGCCAAAGTGAAAGTGGTTAAAGTTACCCTGTGAAGCTGCAGCCTTCAGGCATCAGGTCAGCAGCAGAGTGGTCCCAGGACAGATTCAAAACACTAAGCTGTTAAGACATTGCTGTGGGGAAAACGTAGATGGCACCGTCACAAAGTTTAGGGCAAAATAAGGGAATGAGAATGAACGCCTATGAAAGTGTGCAGATCGCTGGCTGACCTGATAATCCTTGTTTTGTTTGTACAAAACAGTACCAGTCACTGAACAAAGCCGCATATAATATTAACGTGCCTAAAACAAAGACTCCATAAGACCTTTAGCACAGATTGATCCCACTTACAGAGAAAGGCTCTTATTTTGGAGACCCTGAATCTCTGACTGTTAGATTGTATTTGATACTTTTGGGTTTTATTGTTTTCTAGCTTTTAATGTCAAAGCTGCCGTGAATACCTTTGGAAATGAGTTAAAATCAATCTGAAAGTGTTTAGCAGAATTTTAATTTTTGATCTGCAATGTCACTCAACAAATGAATTGGTTTTCGCTTAAATGCTCATCTCACTGTTGACAGAGTGTACCACTAACTTAAACACATTAATCTCTGTTGGTTCTCCCATATCTTTTTATATGCATGCGTAGTATTAACAAAATAGCCTGTAGAAGTTGTTTGCACTTATAATTTGCCATTTTAAATATATTTTAAATAAGCTATACCATTTATTCTCTTCGCTCTTGTCTATTCTCCTACCCTCTTTGGCCAAATATCTTCAAATATGATATCGTAATTTCAGCATGGTTTTTAACTGATCAAACAAAGGAGCCTAGAAATAGAAATGCCATCTCAGCTGTGACAGACAGTGTTACCCTGCCTTGCTAAAAGCTTACTGACAGACTGTGATGGACTCAGGAATATTGAAAATGTGACAAGCCTGCTGCAGTTAGGGAGTTTCAGAGCTGTGAGTCCTTTACATGGTGCTTATAAAGGCTTAGCGTTACGCTACATTGAGCACAGTAATCTCACAGTGTTATGAGTAGCAATATGATTACCGGCCAGGTAGCCATGTGAGCCTTTGAACTCAGCTAAACAAAGTAATTTGAACCAACAACGAGAGAAGGAAACGATCTCGATCAGTGATCTTGATGATAGAGTTGGAAATATTTACTCTCTTGGCTGATTAAAATTTTTGTCTTTGCTCGCTTATGTCTATTTGAGCCCTACTTCAGTAAAGGTTATCAAGGTTACCAACTCAGCAGCCACCTAAATTTCAGCACCCATTTTACTTCTGTGTTTTTTTGCCTTTCTTTTAAAAAGCAAGTAAAACTCCGTGGATCTCAGCTACAGCTGACGCAAGTTGTCCTCCACTGCTAAAAGCTCGTGATTGAGTCAGTGACAATGCTGATTCATCTCACTTTGAAAGCATGTGTTTAACATGTCTTTTTTCAATCTGCTGAACATCTGAAAACCTCAAGCATGGTGCCCATGCCGTCTCTTAAAAGTGTTGCCAGCTTTATAGTTGGTAAAATGAAGATAAATCAATACGCTGGACTGACAATGATGAGTGTTTTTGGTCCTCTTTTATCCCGAGTTGTGTCTCTCAGGCTACAAAGAGCCTGTCCTAACCATCTGCTTGGTCATGTTGAGGAATAAAGATGGAAGCCGGAGGTAGGCAATATGTTTTTGGCTTCACTGGACATAAAAATAAACGACAACTTTTTCCCACATGATAAAGAAAGTGGTCTGAGAAGGAATTGGACTCCTGAACCTCCTCTAGGGTCTGGTTATAGGATTTAGAAAATCGAATTTATAATAGGAAACGCTTGCCAATTACAGGTGTCTTCAGAAGGCTACATCTTGGCAGAGCACGGTTCAGATGCTGAGTGAATCAACACTGATTTAATTTTAGTGCATGTGAAGCACATGCGCTTGCGCACACTCATCTGCTTGTTGTTCATCTATAAGATAAAATTTAAAATCTCAAATGCACTAATTCAAACAAATCAGCACTGAGAAATATCTCAGTTTCCGTAATGGCGTGAAGTACAAATTAAAAGTGACATCCTTGTGTTCAACTTTTAACCAGCTTTTCCTAAAATGACCAGTCAAAAATAATACATGATGGTTTTAAAGGTTTCTTGTCTTATTAGAAAAGGAGTCTGTAAAGAATAATGAATTTTGCTTCTTTATTGTCCATTTCTTTATGCCAACTCAGTTTTGCATTGGTTGGAAATGAACATTGGATTTAATATTCAGTGAGACTGTCTGAGAACATTTGAAATATGTAAATAAGTCCCTGTAGTGAGCAGTAAATCTTGTGTCGTCACAACAGACTGAACATTATTCCTGAACAGTTTTCTATAATATGAGGTCGGTCTTTAACGCTTTGTCAGGATTGAGCCTCAGAGGGTGTTTCTATGCGGTGTGATGCTGATACAGTCTGCGGCTGGTAGTGAAGCTTTAACAAGCCCCTGCCTCCTCTTCATCACTATAGAGCCAGATATGTGCCCATGAGTATTCATCAGGAAGGGCTAATGGGCCACAGCAGTGTGAACCTCTGATTTACAGCCCGTCCCTGTCAGGCCTAATGATAGGGCAATGGGAATGGTTATGGAAGAAACAGGTGCTGCAGAGTGAATAGATGCAAAGCAATGCTGCTGAAAGCCACGGGTGATTGTTGTTTTGTCCATTGCACAAATGCTCATTTGCAATATTGTGCTCACAAATGCATAATTATTGTGCATAGAAATTAGCTCCCTTGAAGTAAAGCATGGCTCAGTGTGCATGTGTGTGGGGCTGTAAGGTGGGACCAAATACTTGCATTTAAAAAAAAACAATGAACAGAGTAGGCAAGTTTAATGTTCAACTGTTTGTTAAATTGTTTTCAGCTTGAGCGTTGCATTCGATGCACAGTGACTCTTTTCTTGCCAGATTAATAACATATGGACCTTAGCGATAAGGGTGCACCGGTGAAATGATCTTCTACACAGTACAAAATATGCTGAATATAGTAAAAGTATTAAACCATGTAGACCAACCTCTGTAGAATCATCAGGATTATAGAAAAATATTTAACAACCAAACATTCCCGCTGACATATTAAAGCTACAGAAATCCATTGTGTAATCCAAATTACAGACAACAACAACACATCCACACGGCTTCTGCAAAAAAGTCTTTGACCCTCACACTTGGCCTTAAAATGTGTCGAGGGTGATGGGCCCACAAGTGGACAGCTGAGACACATAATCATTTACACCTGTGTATCTAAGGTGTCCAGGTAAACGTTTGGCTCTACTGGAAGGCCAAGATGCCCCGAGCACAGTTTTCGTATCTGTCTGTTTATTTTTTTTATAGCAACAATGTTTGACCTATGCCTGTGGTTCCTCTCCATTTTGGCACATGGTTGCTTAAACTGAAGCACCTACTGTTTTGGACTGTGCCGCCGACTTTTTTCTGAAGGACTTAAGAGATAAAGATATCCACCAGTTTCACTGGGGGGGGGGTTAAAGTACCCAAAAGTACCCAAAATGGAAACATAATTTTGACATTTTTTTCATAGTTACTGTCTCTTAAATCACACCAAAACTTTTCATCTCCCCCCATCCGTCTGCATGATGAAGACTCATTACCCACATGGTGACCTTTTCAGTTTAAATATTAACAGCAGAGTAATTTCTCCATATTTATATTTCTCCATATTTATAATTCAGCATTCCTCCTCCTCTAATAAAATAAAAAGATCGAAGGCACTTTAACCTCTCCAGCTACTTGGATTTTATTAAGTTTATAATATATTGTTAAGCTGTGTAAAGAAAATCTCAAAACCTTATTTGTGGATTGAACAGGTTCAGAAGTCTTAATGAAAGACTACAGAAAAAAACCTGAGCTAAAACATTTTATGTCACTTTAGAAAAGAAAAATAAATCGCATCGTGCATCAAGACCAACAGTTTCACTGTCAGTGAAACTCATGTCAGTGAAGTTGTTGTAGGTGTTCGGCAGTTGAAGCTCACTCACTGCAGGTCAGCTGGCACAGTTTACCGATGGATCACTGCACAGCCCACACACACATACACATGCAAAAACACACGGCGGTAGCTCTGTGCCTGGACCATCCCACACTCCAACAGTGTCTTTCCTACAGAGCCGGCAGTTAGGAGGAATATGGGAAAATCCGAAAGCCAAATGGATATCATGGAGAAATCAAGTAAACCCGGAAAGCGTCGCTGGACTGTTGCAGAAATCGGTCTGTCTGTGCTGCTCCTGTTAGTCAGCTGTGCCTTGGCCGGGCTTGTAGTCCTCTACACATCAGCTATGAAAGGTAAATGCTCTGCTACGATCACCGTGGAAAAATCCAGATATTACAGTAGTAATGGCATGCGTCTCCCTACTCTGTTTGTTTGTAACATCAAGGCAAAACTGACACATGAAATAATCCTGGAAGTATTTTTTAAAATGGTCATCTTTATGCAATAATAATGTGTGTATGTTTTTAGATATCCTTGGTAGAAAGTTTAATGTTTAATGTCACTCACAAAAATGTAAACATTAAGTTGGAAAATGCAACTGGCTTCTGTCTGATGGCCTTTTGTTTAAAAATATCATTCAACCCACTCAACCCAGTTATTAAAGTCATGATAAATGATTGCAGAGTTTGTCTGATGTTTCGATCGTTTTTCTTGCATCCGACTCAGAACAATCAAGCAGGCCGAGCGCGTCCAGGAGCTCAACAGGTGAGGGTAAGTGTAATCTTCTAAGCTCAACACAGAATACACTGCGGGATGAGCGGGATGGCATGTGTCATATTTGAGCCTGCACCTCTGAAAGACACTGTAATACTGGAATTCCTTTTACTGCCTGATCAGCAGAGCCACACAAAAGTGAAAGAACACAGTCACTGCTGACACAGGCATTTCCTCTCTCGCACAGACTACAGATCTAGGCTACTTAAAATTGGGTCTGAACTTCACACAACAACATCCTCCCTCTCAGCTGGGGCACAGTTTGTCAAAGAGTTCTCTCGTAATTGTTCGCACTGATTTTTCCAGGCCAGCTGTTACGCTCCAACCCCAGCAATGTGTGTACAACTGCAGACTGTGTTACCGCAGGTGAGAAATCTGCTTTTTCTTTTTTTTCTCCTGCTCTTACAATTTTGAAACTATCATCCTCCCTCAGTTGCCTTGTGAGATTTTCACCGCACTGTTCTTATGTCTCTCTTTCCTCGCCGACATCTTAAAGCTGCCCGGCTCTTGCAAAACATGGATGAGTCCGTGAAGCCTTGTGATAACTTTTACCAGTATGCCTGTGGGGGTTGGCTGGAGCGACATGTTATTCCGGAGACCAGTTCCCGTCACAGTGTCTTTGACATTCTGCGAGACAAGCTGGAGATTGTCCTCAAAGGTCAGCTGGGTGAAATCTTCAGTGTGGGTCAGTGTGGGCTGCAGTATTTCGGTGAAACATTTTCAGACAGAAAATGTTTGTTTGTGTTTGGTTGTTGCAGGTGTTCTCGAGACAGTCAGTGAAGAGGACAGAGATGCCATCAAGAAGGCCAAAATCCTTTACAGCTCCTGCATGAATGAAAGTAAGGCTGTCTACAAAGGGGCAAGAGAGCACAAGATACACTGACAAAAAACTGTTTGCTGTTTATTATATCAGTCAGCCTTCCACAGCCGGGGTATCAGCAGGGTTCCCCAGCTTGAACTGAAGACTTTTTAAGACCTTAATATTTAATACTTACCAGCTGTGCATACCAGTAATTTCTGCTATGCAACATGGGCCTGGCTAAATTGCATAAAATCGTTTGCTAGAGTAACCTGTTAGAGTCACTGGGAAATTTATTTAAGAAAACTTGCCTTTTGAGTCAGTGAATAAATAGCTTTGTATCTCAGAGCAGTGTAGGTGCCTGCTGCTGGTCTGAACTCAACATGGCGCAATTTCTTTTAGTAGTGAGACCATAATGTTCCTGTTATGTTCTACAACTGAGATTGTTCTTTTTTCCCTGCAGGCCTCATAGAGCAGCGTGACTCGCAGCCCCTCCTGAAGCTCATTGAGAGTATCGGTGACTGGCCTGTGGCGTCAGAGGACTGGAACACCACCACAGGTACAAATCACACTCTGATTAATGCCTCCTGCCTGTTCTATACAAACAAGCACGTGTGCACATGTAACACCGGCACACAAACAAGTGCTGTTCTTTCTCAAAAACATCACGCAGAGCCTGTGCAGCTATATTTGCTCTCAGTGAATAGCTGCGTATAAGCTTTGTTGGTGGGATCAAGAGGCCGGTCGAGGCTTTTCAGTCGAGCAGTCAGGTGTGGGGTTTGGGAGAGTGATGCGTGGGCAGAAGAGCAAGTCCTCAATCAGGACTGTGAAGGATGCTTTAAATAGTCCCCTCTTCCTCGTGCTCCTGGCTCTTGCCACTTTAATTAAATGTAATCATGGATGGTGGCTCAAACAGAATTAGCCACGCATAGCTGCATCCGCGCACACCGATTTACAAAGCGAGCCCAGAAAATGTGCAGCAGAGGCATAGAGATTTCTGCAGCCAGGTATGCTGAATAGCTCCTTACAGCTAGATAAATGTTCTTAAACTGAGTACAAATTTCTCTTTTTTATTTTGCAGAGGAAGCCTGGAGCTTTGAGGACACACTGGCAACACTTACTGCTCATTTCCACAAGAAGGTTGTGCTGGACATGTATGTGTGGACGGACGATCGGGACTCTCAGCGCCATATTATCTATGTGAGAAAACATTTTGTCTGGGCACAATTAGTACATGACAGCTGCTATACAACTACTACAGATAAACCTGACATTTGCTGTTGTCAACAAGGTCCGTAAACTAATGAAACGAACAATCTGTCCAACTTCCTTCATTGACTCAATCCTAATCACACGTACTCAGACATTTGTCTGGTTTCTTTTCTTAAGAAGGATGAATAACATTTTGAATTGACTGGCTACTTTTTGGCAAATGGTACTCCAACAGGGGTAGGTTTTCAGCAGGATTTAGTGCTCTGCACCGAAGGACAGTGTATCACTCACTCATCGTAATGAAGACACATGTCTCCCAGTCCAACAGTGTGTCCCATTAATGTGTTTCAGTGTTTACAGAGACATTAGAGAGCATTGTTCAGAAGAATGGCAGCACTGTTCTGTCAGTCAGTCCATCCTTTCACTTAAAATTAAAACATCTCAACAGCTCATTGCTCATGGATTGCTATGAAATTAATGGTACCCAATAAATTAGACAGACCTCTCTCTTCTTTGTTCAGCTGGTCTTTCTAGGTGTCACCACAGCAGATCACCCTATCTCTAACATCTTCCTCCATGACATCAATCCTCTGCATCTCCTTCTACATCCACAAATCTTCTTTGTGGTCATTCTCTTATCCTTCTGCCTGGCAGCTTTATATCTGACATCTTTTGTCCAGCATACTTTTGTTTCCAAACCACTCAGCCTGAGCCATCACTTTGATGTACTCATTTCTAATTCTGTCCGCTCTGGTCACTCCCAGTGAGAGACTTAATATCTTGAACTCTGAAACGTCTTCAGATCTGACAGTCAGACAGATAATTGAGTTTAGCATGCGGATTTTTGATTATCATTCTGTTAAAGACACATCTCTGCAAGTATTTTATGGATTATTGGTATGAAAAAGTGTTTAATTGCTGTCCTTATTCTTATATTTTGTTTAGATTGACCAGCCCGGGCTTGGGATGCCATCGAGAGACTATTACTTCAATGATGGAAACTACAAAAAGGTGATACGCAACATTTCACTCAAACCCTGATAAAAAACATACTGTTATCTTCATGAAATCATGTGGATGTCTTCTCTTGTATTTGATTTTGAAAAATGAATGCATGAGATATCTGCCTCCATCACAGTTCAGTGGAGGTGAAAAGTATTAATATTAAAAGCTAGTATCTGACTAAAGATCTATTGGAACCTGCAGTCCAATGAAAACTGCTCATAGTGAGATCTCATCTTGAATAACAGCCAGTTTGGTTTGGGAAAAAATGTGCTGTTGAGTTTCACTTTTGCAGTTTTTTACTCATATAATACTTAGAATATTCGTTCTAAGCTTTTGTTAAAATAAAATTAATATATTCAAAATTTTATTTAATCTATACCACAGGTTCGAGAGGCCTACCTACACTTCATGGTTTCCATTGCAAAGATAACCCGAGAGGACAGGAATTTGACTCAAGATGACGACCGAGTGTGGGAGGAAATGATGCAAGTGCTGGAGCTGGAGACAGACATCGCCAATGTGAGTGCCAGCTGCAGCAGGAAATGGAATTGTGAAACGAGGTTCAGGAAAATTAACAATGACAAGATGAAAAATGAGCACCTCCTCTCTGCTTCCAGTAAATGAGAGAATCAGACAAATACATATTGGAACCAGGAGATCAGCCAAGCTCTTAACCACCCTTTTTTCAAATTCATGCCTCCTAGGAGCATAACAAATGAGACTCTGCTGATGAAAGGATAGCAAAATGTGACTATATAACAGAAAAAAACAAATCAGTTTAGATTTTTTGTTTTTCCTTCCTGTTGCCTGACAGGCTACATCACCAGCAGAGGAACGCCAAGATGTCACCATTCTTTACAACAAGATGGCACTTGGTGAACTGCAGAGCACATACACCTTTAATGTAAGAATTATTTCACTTCATTTTTGTTATTGAGGTGCAGGCAGGTCACTCTGATTGGTTACAAAAAGTCAGATTGCATTGAAGTCTATAAGAAAATGATCGTACTGCTCGTATGATGTATAAACTCACTAAAGCCTTTCCTGATGACTCTTTGGTCACATTCACAATTTTAATGCCTTACTTTATAAAGCCTGACCTTTTTGAATATTTTGGGCCTCATTGTAGTTAAAAATGGGATAAAGCAGGGTGTGCTTTAGGGTGAGATTCCACTCAGGTTCCCTTCCTCTCTTCTTCTCTCCAATTTACCAAGACGTCGACACCCAAAATGCTCGGTTTAAGGCTTCAGAATAGGACTTCACTAAAAATGGATGACCTCATAATAACTACCAGGACTCAGTTAGCATGTAAAATGTTAAAAATCTGTGATAGTAAGATCAGCAAAAAGACTTTGGAAGGGTTGCCAAGAGAAAACCTTTTTCTCTCTAAAAAGAGCATGATAGCACAGCTTAGGTTTGCAAAGCAGCATCTGAACGAACCACAAGACTTCTCAGACAATGTCCAGAATGGACAAAGGCCAATTTCAAGAATGCAACAATGGACAGATGGGATCAAACCACCACATTTGGTAAAAGCCAAACACCTCATACGAACTGTCAGCACAGAGGTGATGATTTGGGCTTGTTCTGCAGCCACAGGTCCTGGATACCTTGCGGTCACTGAGCTGACTGAACACCAAAGTATTGTAGTGTCAAGTTTCTGAAAGCTAAAGCTTTGTGCCATGAAACAGAACAGCGATCCCAAACACAGCAGCAAATCCCCAGCAAAATAACTGAACATGGATAAGAAATCACAGTGTTGCAATGACTCAAAGTACAGACCTCAACCCCAATGAAATGATGTGTTTGCACATGAACAACTACCTCCAAACCTCAATAAACTGAAGCAATGTTGTAAAGAAAAGTGGGTCAAAATTTCCCAGCAGTTATGTGAGAGACAGATAAAATCCAGAAAATATTACTTCAGGTTATTGTTGCTAAAAACGATTGTACACGCTACTGAATCATGGGGTGTGGTTAGCTGTTTATAGGACTGCAAAAAGCCCTGTGAAAACTTTCTTTTTCACATGACTCCATGTACTGTTTATGAGAAAACATCAGTTTCTGAAATGTAAATGCAATTTATATGCCTTGTTTTAAATTTTGCAAAATCACCTCATTCCTTTTATTATTAAGAGTTAGGA
Source organism: Haplochromis burtoni (assembly GCF_018398535.1). Classification (NCBI taxonomy): domain Eukaryota; kingdom Metazoa; phylum Chordata; class Actinopteri; order Cichliformes; family Cichlidae; genus Haplochromis; species Haplochromis burtoni. The sequence goes on from NW_024582739.1 coordinate 155,256, forward strand.
AGAAGATCGATGACCCTTTTCCTGTACAGGAAATATGAAGATATAACCGGCAACTAGTTAGGTCAGCTTTGCATAAAAAGTTCCCAAAATGCAAAATATTTCTCCAAAAATCTGCAACAAGAAGCCCATATGGCAGTTAACAAGCGCAAGACTGCTGGTTAATAAGGCAGCATTGCTTCAGAATTATTCAGGTTAATGCTTTTGACTCTTACATGTGATACTTATGTAGCTGCAAAGAAAGTATTTACAGAAAAAGAGACCTTTGGAAACATCTCTTGGATCCTGTGCACAACAAGCGGCCAGTGTTCAAAATCTGCTGTGTTATTTTTGTGAGTAATGACGCCTTGTACAATGTTTACACCTTGCACATTGTAATTGATGGTACCACTTTAACTTGTTGTGCATGGTGGCTATTTTGGACACCGACCGACACGGGGGCCATATTTGATAGCTGAAATTAGAAACGTTACAAAAAAATGGCAGAAAAAAATAATGTTGTTATTCAGTTAAAAAGGAACATTTCATAAGCATCCCCCAAATACTCACATAAGAAAGGAGCACACTGACTTATTGGAAAGTCAGTGGTTTGATTCATGGCTCCTCTAATCTGCCTGTCTCTTTAGGCGAGATACTGAATCCCAGGAAAGTTCCTGTTCTTTCCTTCAGTGTGTGTGTGTGTGTGTGTGTGTGTGTGTGTGTGTGTGTGTGTGTGTGTGTGTGTGTGCTTTCAGTAAAAAGCACCATATAAATGCAGTTAATTCACAGTGTTTGTATGGCTTTGGTCAAAAAGCAAAAATCAATAAGTAATTAACATGTTTCTTTAGGAAATACTGTTTATCAGCCATTGTTCAACCTTATTTTAAACAAAGGAGGTGTTGAAAACCATCTTAGTTGAATCCAATGAGATGTAAAATCTTTAAAGATTTAAAGTTTGTACCTATGAGTGACCCCTCACCCTCTAAATTAACTGAGAGCTGGAGGGCCTACAACATGTAACCATATTAAATTATAACTATACACAAATAAAACTAAATATGTTAAAAATATAATATATTTGTCTTGCAGGGTTTCAACTGGACACGATTTATTCAAGGTGTGCTGTCGAGTGTGTCCATTGATGTCCAGTTGGACGAGGAGGTGGTCGTGTATAGCTCTCCCTATCTTGAGAAGATGAACGATGTTCTCTCCAGACACAGTATCAGGTCAATCCTGGACTGTCATCCAAGAAGGAGTCTGTAAAGATTATATTATAACTGAAAATATACACTGCAACACAGCTTAACAAAAACTATTAATCTTTGCAGAACTATGCAGAACTACCTCACCTGGCAACTCATCATTGACAGAGTTAATAGCTTGAGCCGCCGCTTTAAAGATGCCAGAGCGCGATACAGAAAGGTTTGACATAACAGAACAACATATGCTAATGCGAGCTTATTTGAAGACAAAATAACTGTATTTGTGCGTGGTTAGACTCTCTATGGGACCACTGTCGAGGATGCTTGGTGGCGAGAATGTGTGCGTTATGTCCAAAGCAGCATGGAGAACGCAGTGGGAGCTCTGTACGTGCGTGAGACTTTTGCAGGAGAAAGTAAACGAATGGTGAGTGCTTTTGGCCCCGAAACCGCCTCGAACACAGCAGAAAGAAGTTTGAAAATGAGTTTAAATTCAAGTGAAACACAAATTCTGCTTTGTTGTTACGTATTTGTAGCATTTTTATCTAAATGCCAAATTGGGAAAAAAAAAAAAGTACATATCATTTATTAGCACTGATGCTTTGGAAGAATTAGACAGTATGGGGATAACTTGCCTTCTTTATTTAGAATTTATCGCAGGTTTTAATACATGCTGAGTCAGCTGAGTTACTTAAATGCAGCTTTACTTAAACAAAAAAAATAAAAAGGGGGTGCAGGTTACAATTGTTAATGCAGGAAAAGATAAAGACATGGATAATTTGCTCTACGGTCTAGGCTTGAACTTTTTTAGCAGTATTTTTGAGCTGCAGTGCCACAAAATTAGGAAGCCAAATAGGATGAGACTTTCCATTATGCCATGCTTAACATTTTTATCACACTAGACAGACCTATTTGTAAACTCAAAACATATTTTTTGGCATATTTTTTCTGAGTTTCTCCTTTAGTACAGGACTCAGATTCTCAGTCTTTGTCATTTGTTCACAGGTGAGTGACCTCATCAGCAAGATCCAAGCAGCGTACGTAGAAACACTGGAGGAGTTAAGCTGGATGGACACTCCCTCAAAGGAGAAGGCGAGAGAAAAGGTATAATATAAATAAAAGTTTTTGTTGCTTTCCTCAGAGGGTGATTGGCATTATCATACTGATTGCTTTGCATCACTTCAAGGCCATGGCAATCAAGGAACATATTGGCTATCCAGATCATATCCTGCAGGAGAGCAACCAAAAGCTTGACCAAGAGTATGCCCATGTAAGTAAAAGCCTAGTTTCTAGTTTTTCTAAAGATTCTCTCATCATTGATGTGTCACATTTCTCTTTTTAGCTAAATTTCAGTGAAGAACACTACTTTGAGAACATCCTGGAGAACCTCAAGTCAGAAGCCCACAAGAGTCTGAAGAAGCTCAGAGAGCCTGTGGATCCTGACTTGTAAGTGACTGATACAACTGGTCCTGTTTCAGATGTAGTAAACACAGATGTAGTTCTGTCTATCTAAAAATGTACTGGGTGCACTGAATGTACTGCTGCTGCTCCACGTCCTTATAAAATAACTCAAAGGATACTAAAAGTGAAGGTTAAAATTCATTTTTCATGGTGCAAAATGAGCTCTGCGCATGAGCTGTACAGCTGCTGTATTAAGTATAAATGTGCCTTAATAAAGCCTGTCACACCTCAGGTGGATCATTGGTGCTGCTGTGGTTAATGCATTCTACTCACCCAACAGAAATCAGATTGGTAAGAGCTTTACAAGAATCACACAAGGCCAACGGCAGCCTCTCTGACACATTAAAGATGTTTTTTACAGTAACTCTCGCTCCTAATCACATGCCTGTTCAGCACTGCTAGTACTTGTGATTTCACTCCCTCTTTGCCTGTATCCATCCAGTGTTCCCTGCAGGAATCCTGCAGCCGCCGTTCTTTAGCAAGCATCAGCACCAAGCTCTTAACTTCGGCGGAATAGGGATGGTTATCGGACATGAGATCACGCATGGATTTGATGACAACGGTGAGATGCTGGTGACTGATAAGTCATATTTTTAGGAACCTGAAATGATGAAGGCAGTTTGTTTTTAAGTAACCTTTTATTTCAAATTTGTTATTGCTAGCTAATGACAATGATGAGTGTCTCCGTGCAGGGCGTAATTTTGACCAAGATGGTAATATGCTGAACTGGTGGAGTAATTATTCTGCTGAGCACTTCAAAGAGCAGTCGCAGTGCATGGTGCAACAATATGGCAACTTCAACTGGAAGCTAGCAGGCGGACAAAATGTAAGCAGTTGCAGCACGTACGAAATAGCATGTTTTGTCTTGGCTGTAATACCGTTTATTAAGCGAGCACCACAATGAGTGTTTTCACACTGCTGTGTGTGAATGGTTTTGTCCGTGTGATTGCAGATCAGTGGAATCAGCACTTTGGGGGAGAATATTGCAGACAATGGAGGGGTTCGTCAAGCATACCAGGTTGGATGTTAGACGCACAAAACCCACATGTTACTATTTCAGCAGCAGTGACAAACTCCAGAAGGCTTATAATAAACTTTCTGTGTGGGGATGTGTGTTTACAGGCTTATCTTAAGTGGGTGGAGATGGAGGGCGAAGAGCCTCGTCTACCTGGTCTAGACATGGATCACAAGCAGCTTTTCTTTCTTAACTTTGCCCAAGTAAGTAATGGGGGAACATGAGCTAAAACCCGAAGCTCACAAGGAGCATTTCTTTCAGTGGATACTTTGCGCTGTGAAGTAAACAGAGCAGCAGAAGGAGAGGTTCAGGGGTTCAGAGGGTGAAGCAATCCCAAAGCAAATCACTGTTGAGCAACACACGCAGCTGTGTGGCAGAGCAGCTGCCAAAGTAAAGAGCATCTTGGTGCCACAGTATATAAAGCAAAGGCAGAAAGCTGTCACTGACAATAAAACAGTACAAATAATTTAAAAAAAACCTGCTCCTCACTGAGATAAAGAGATAAAAAAAAAATGGACATATAAAAACTGAGAGTTGATTTATTAGGTGGGATATTAATACTTTAAATACACAAAGTATTCAGAAGTATATTTGGTTGGTTTAATACAAAGAGAAGCCTGTGCAGTAATCAAAGTCTGCAAAAAATCGAGCAAAGCACTAATGCATTATTTTTTTCCAGGTATGGTGTGGTGCTTATCGGCCTGAGTATGCCAGCCAGTCCATTAAGACTGACTCACACAGTCCTTTAGAATACAGGTAAGAAGCTTTAGTGTGGAATAATTTCAGAGGTACACTAATAACATTTTATTTTTGTCAGAACCTCAGACATACCCTTAAGTCCTTCCTCTCCACTCAAATGTGAGATCTGTGCAGCGTCATTTCTCTGCACTGAGAAAAAGGACTTTAGGATCAAATCTTTATAGAAAGCACTGAAGTAAATGTGTATATATGAAAAAATACACACACACAAACACACACACATATGTATATATACATAGTGCGTGATAATGTAGCTCTGAAAAGCAGAAAGAGGAAAAATGAAACTGAATAAAACAGAATTAATATTACGTGTTTTGTTTTATATAATGACCCAATGAAGAAATCTTACTGACTAAATAAAGATTTGGATGCAAAATAAATGCTGCTGAATTAAAGTGTTGGTGCAGCTATGCTGAAAAAAACCCTACTTTTTTACAAGCAGCAGTCCTTCATTTTTTAAAGCATGTTTGTTGGAAATTTTATACATTTACAACACTGGAAATTCAGTCAGCAGGGCTATTTTATATAAAATCAAACAAATCTAATGTATTTATATGATATGATATATCTTTATTAGTCCCATAAGGGGAAATTTCATAAACTATATGAAATACTTATACATATATAAAGTGTTTTGAGTTTCATCTATTTTTAAAATTCACAATAACTTTAGTATATTCACTTAAGGCATGTACAGTTTTACCTTACCATAATAGTATGAATGTTCTCAGACGTACATGCTCTCAGTACATAGGGGTAGATCAAAGCTTTTTTTTATTGCACGTCATTCTTTCCAACAGTTATGAGCCCTCATGACTTCTTAAGTACAGCACATACCCACGTGAAGTTTTCAGACACATTTAAGCTGTTAAAAACCACAACCAAATCATCCACCCACTCCAAGTGTCAGCATAATGTTTTTCCATAATCAGCTTTGAGCATGGGCTCACACTGATGACGTAGAAGTCTCAAAAATGTATTAAACATGATACAGTCGGTGTTAAATGGTTAAAGCTTGCGGGTAAGTGTGGAAGTGGCTCAAAAAATGAGGTACTGTGAGTATAATTATCACTTATTTGCACTTTGTAATTCATAGTTGTGCTTTTATGACTGACCTTTTATGACCTTTCCTCCCGCCTGAGTGCAGCTGCACTCCTCAGCTGAACAGCTCTGCTTTGCTTTATTCAATTTAAAGATTCTCCATACTGAAAATATAAGCCTGATACTCCCACTTGTCATGACAAAGGATATATCCGTGAAGTACTGGTGCAGTGTAGCTCAGTTTGTTGATCCAAATGAGTACTTGGAGACTGAACTAACACCATCAACATACTTTAGCTTTTATTATCCTTGATGTTCTGCTTTTCTTTTGTCCTCAGGGTCCTTGGATCGCTCCAGAATTTTGAAGCTTTCTCAGAAGCCTTTCAGTGCCAAAAAGGCAGTCCAATGAACCCTGAGCTGAAGTGTCGGGTCTGGTAGAACTCCTGAGATTTGTTGGTTTTCTTAGCATGGGCAAGTCAAATCAAAAGAATAAGTTGTACTTTAAAACCCACAGAGATATCCTGCTCATGACTTATTCCAGTATGTTTGGGGCCGAGTGATGATGCAGACACGTGCATATATGGTACCGTAGGTGTTTTTTAAACAGCTGGCGTCCTCAGTACTCCATAGGTTCTTAAATTTAAAGCATGCAGATTGTAAAAGAGAAACTTGCTTGAATATCTTATCAAGTTTGAATTATTGTCTGTGGATGAGGAGGTCAGTTGTTCCCTTTTGTTTTGTTTTTACTTGTATTTTTTTAATGTCCCACATCGGGGCACATGAATGGAAAGGCTACTTGGAAAAGATGAGACTTTTTGAAAGGCTTAATGAGGTTGACTTTAAATGCCCAGCGAGCATTTGTTGAACAAATTCTTCTCATAAATCTTAAGTGGATTTTTGTAATTTAATGTGTAGCCTTTCATCTGATGTACTGTTTTTAAGACATCGTGCCACTTCAGAAGGAATAATGGTGAGCAAATCTGACTCTGGCTGAAGAGCATGAAATAAATGAGAACTTACGGCTTTGCTGATGCAAAGCTACAAAAGAATTAGTCACACTCTGAGAGTTTGGTCATTCACTGTTACATGAAAACAAATTGCTTAAAGACTTTAAGACTGTTAAATCTTTGCAGCTTTAACCTTAAATTAACACTCTGAGGGAGCTGCTGCGTTTAGCATTTTTACACTTACGGCATGGATAAATATTTAACATTTTCAAAGCTGGCTAAGCAGTTTTCTAAGTTTCTTTGCCACATTTTGCAAATGATTGTTACTCAATACTCTACCACGGAAATGTACTATATACATGTACTGTATGTCATGACACTTTGCTGTGGCCTGCTCCTTAGATCGTGAGAAAAAAACCCCAGGATTTGTTGGAGGTCAAGTGATGTGACATTGATATTAGTTGCATTATTGGTTACTCCCACTTTTGACTGTAATCTGTTTAGACCCCAGTTGTTATGTGTTTCTGAAGCCGAGAGGTTAAAGAGCTGAGCTCAAAATCCTTAACATGACGTGAACCTACATTCATTTTATAAAATAATGTTACTCGTGTGAGATCTGTAAGTTCACATTTAACCCAAAATAGTGCTTGGGTTTTTAGTTTTGTGCGCTTTCTTTCCGACATGAGTGAAAACTCACACAGACATTTAGCCTCTGGGGCGTAGCCAATTACATGCTGTGCTGAAATGAGGGGAAAACCCCCTCAGATACACTTGGACAGGCAGCAGATGAAGTGGTTTTCTTCTGATCTTGCATTGATCAGTGTTGTATGAGATGAAAGGATGGAGCGCGGTGGCCGCTGTAGCTGATCCACAAGCTCGCACTGAAGAATGGGGCTTGTCATTAACAAGATGGCCAGGGCCAGGACTGTTATTTTCTACCTTTATTAACAAGTAATGACAGGAGAATCAAAGAGGATGGAGACACTGGCTGCCGTAAGCCGACATTTTTGTGCTGGAGAGAGCTTTCAAACACAAACAACACACACACGCAGACGGTTTTGAATGTTTGCTGTCACTGGTCACAGTTAGGGTGGCCTTGGTTAACTGAACACGACTGTTAGGTCTCAACAGAGGCTGCTAAATTGAATGTGCATATTGAAGCTTTATACTTTCAGTCAGTCAGTCTCAATGCTCCAAACAACAAAAACTGTTGTTTCAAACAGGGGGGGAGAGGAAATATTACTGAGAGATTTTTCCCCAGAATCTAAGTGATGACAGTGTGCTGCCATCTCAAAGACAAATGTTTGACATTTTGGGAAATGCATTTTAAAAATATATACATGTAGGTATTCATTTTCATATTTTCACATTTAATAACAAAGAGGAAACAGTTACATCTGACTAATGGTAACAAAATTCACCTTTCAGCACCTTTGTCGTTTATAAATCACAAGGATGTCTACTAGAAATTACAGCTACTGTATATACTTAAAGATTTTCCCACTTGGCTACAGTTAATAACCCTGGCTGTATCTAAAATCATTATGTATTATATTTTAATTAAGCCAGACCCAACTTTATCTCAGGTGGGTAAAAAAAGCAAAGGACAAAATAGTTAAAGTCTCTTAACCCCGTAAACCTTGAAACACGAAATAGTTACCAGTAATTTTTTTTTTTTAAATCTTCTGACAAAATCTTCTAAACAATATAAAGTTAGGATGCAAACCTCTAAGTGAAGTTTGGCAAAAGTTAATTAAAAAACAAAACCTGCCAAAGAATCAAAAAGAGGCACAACTGGGGGGTAAAAAAAATGTTTGAAAATCAGCTAGCAATGTGGCTCAAAATCAACTATAATCACAATAGTTGCAGTCTACTATATATATATATATATATATATGCGCTGAGAAAGATACAAATAACTTTGTTGAGTGAACTGGTAACTGCAAGGGCAGGAAAGGCAGGGGTTATCCTAGGGCAGGTGGTAATAGCATGATCTGAAATGACAGAAGGGTTAGAGTTTGAATAAGCTGTGACAGAATCTTCTCCCAACGGAGGCCAGAAACTAACACAGCCAACCCATAGTGGACCACCAGGAGCAGTCATGTAGAAGATAAAGGGTGCAGGCGGACAGGCAGGAGGGACGAATGGTCCTGCTGGAGAAGTTGAAAGCAGAGCTGGGACAAAGAGACGGGACAGTTGCTTAGAGCAGGATACCTACTCGCCACTGTGCAGCTATTTTAGCTTGAACCTGATGTCACCTGATGTGAGGATAATGTCTTTATATTCCTCAGTTCTCAGTGTTTTTTGAACCAGAGAGATAAAACACTGATAGTTCAATTCAATTAAGTTTTATTTATACAGCACCAAATCACAACAACAGTTGCCTGAAGGCGCTTTATATTGTAGGGTAGACCCTACAATAACCAGTGTTGGGCAAGTTACTTTGAAAAAGTAATTAATTAGAGTTACTAGTTACTCCTTCAAAAAAATAACTGAGTTACAAGATTCTGAAAGTAATTAATTACTTGAAAAGTAACTATTGCGTTACTTTAAAAAAATGTTTAACCCTCTGGGGTCCAGGGTATAATTGGCCATTTTTAACTACTTTTTGATTTTCCCTCCACATTTCACCTTTAAAAACTATTTACTTTGCCTTGTTTGGTATCATTCTTTTCAGCACAACCTCACGTGTCTGAATTTACAGTTATGTTTTCATGTTGACATACTGTATTAACACAATTGATCTAAAATCAGACAAAAAACATAAAATCCGAGTAGAAAAAGTTATATTTTTTTACTGTAACAACCAAAAAACATGTTTAAAGGAATCATATTTCAGAACTTTAAATGCAAATATAAATTCTCCATTTTAAAATTATATGCACAAGTTTTGCAAACAACAGTTATTTGCAGCCATTTATCTTTTACCCCCTTTTTCTTTTTAATAACCATTCAAACTGTTTACATAACAATCAGCTGTTCTGCATTCAATAAGATGCTGCACAAATTATTTGTGCCACTCCAAATATTTCTGTCCACTATAAAGGAGAACATCACAGCCTGATACCTGCAGGTCTGAGAGCAGCAGGTGTATCACTCCTGTTTCTACCTGGAGACAGCAGTCACCTCATTGTTCTGACACACAACACAGAACTATCCACAACACTACACACTAACTCCACAAGACACATTAACTACACACTCCAAACACGCTAAACGTCACAAATCTCTCACATCTCAAAACTCACTCACTCTTTTTCTGCTCTCTCTCTCTCACTGTGACTCCTAAAACTTCCCCCTCTTCCTAAACAACCAAATCTCATGTTGCCATATCATTTTTTGATTGGTCGACATGGTGCATTTTTCCACCAACACGAAGGGGCTGTTTTCTTTTTTGTTTGTTTTTTTGGTCATAAGCAGAGAGTGCTTACTAGCGCTGTCCTTAGACAGTAAACGTGATGAAACTATTCAGGAAAAACACCGGTATATATTGTTTATCATGACTCTGGTTTTGCGTGGCCTATCAACACAATTTAAAAACTGGTATATATATCACCTTGTATGTCTTTAAGTGGTCATGTGATTGGCTTACCATGACTACTTTATTCTTCCTCAGTCAAACAGCAGCACTCATGCGATCGTTTTGCCCCCTTAGCTCCAGGTGTTGTGCTAGAAAGTGATCGTGATTACAGTCCGTGGGAGCGCGCGCAGCTGCTTAAAGCTGTAGCGCCCAGATTACTTACGTAGTCAGCTACTTCCGTGCAACTGATATAAGATGCGGTAAGCTGAACACAGCTTCAACCGTCTGTTGAAAAATAGTAACGTGACCGCATTTTCTTGTTAGTAACGGTAACGGCGTTGTAACGATAGAAACAGTAATTAGTTAGATAACCCGTTACTGAAAAAAGTAACACCGTTACTCCCATCACTGACAATAACACATACAGGACTGGACAAAAGATAGAGGAGAACGTCAACGACACTGGCAGGAGTTCAGGTATTTGGTGAAGACCATGCACTCCAGGTTCCCGTCAAAAGTCAAAAAAAGGCTACTCTCAGCCAATCTCTGTGCTCCTCCAGAGCAAGCTCCACAGCTGTCAGTTCACAGTTGTTAGCATCTTCTGTTCTTTCTTTACCGGAAAGCTTCCAGCAGAAAATCAAAGGTATATGGATGGACATACAGTGAACGGTCACTCCCAAAGTTTGTTAAAGTCCTGGAAGTGCCAGCTGATGAGCTTCTGTATGTCACCAACAAATATGAGTACAAATGAAACTGTGAACCAACATGAATTGCGAAGTAGGAAAGAATCATGACAGACTCTGGTCAATTTTAATTACGTTTTATTTAGCATCAAAGGTAAAAAGCCTACAATAACACAGAGAAGCAGAGTGATACTGTGTGATAGCATTTGAACATGTCAGACTGTAAGCATAATTTAAACCAAGAGCAGTAGAGGGTCACAAAACCATGTGACCCTCTACTGCTACTGAGCAGTACTCTACTGAGTGACCGACAGGTGCATTTTTAACTACTAGAGAGGGCGTTTTCTTTCTATAGCTTTAGGCAATTTTAGTTCCCTTTGGACTGATATGCGATTTCCTTCTGTTTCAAGTTTTTTTTTATGCCGAGCCCAGTGAGGTATCAGTCCTCTGCTAACTTTCTCAAAATGTCAGATGTTTCCTTTGAACAACATCGCACATTTTAAAGCGATGCTGGGAGATGGTTAGAAGACAAACAGTTTAAACTTCATGTTTTGTGCAACAAGTTGTTAACTGAACAAGGGTATAACAAATAAAACGTGTTATTGTAGATGCTTGATGTTCTCCACGGAGGAAAATCAGGTACAGAAGAAAGTGTGTCTTCACTTAGTTTTAGCACCACATTTACCTAAATTGTGAAATTGTGTCGTTTTGAAGTTACCAACTAGAAACGCATTTTTTGTTATATATGAACATGTTTCAACCTGTATACCCATTTAGAGTTTATTTAGCTAAATGAATATTTATGAAATATTATTGCTTTGCAAGATTCCAGATGTTTAAGATGTTTTATGAATGTTCCTGCTGCTATGTAATTATCTAGACTGCTATTTTTGTGACTCAGATATGTTATTATTGCCATTAAAGTGACTGTCTCAAATGGCGCAATCTCAAGTCTCTCCTTTAAAAGTGCAATTTATTTTTTTAACATAAAACATGACTAAATCTTTTAGAAACCATTCTCAAACTGCAAAAGACTAAAAGATGGACACAGCCACAACTGCATCACCCATCGGTTTGTGCACTACCTTTATAAACCTCATGGCTAGCTTAAGGCCGTCCCTATCTCTCTTTCTGAAACCAGGAAAGGCCATTTGTTGACAGGAAGGTAGAGCACTAAATTATCAGTGAGCAGACTTGGTTAGGAAGGTCACAATTTCTGTCAGACAGCCGCAATAAAAATCCTCCAAATGGCACCAAGACTACACAATCTGGACAAGAAGTACAGTTCAGTTTGTAACTATTTTTTAAAGCCAGTAATTACAATCACTCACTACCAAGTTACTCTTGAACAGTAAGACCCTGCATAAATAAAACACATAAACAGACTCGGCCTGCAGACCATCACCTGAGTGCTGGTGATCCACTCGTTCCTCTAAACGTTTCAACTTTAAATAAACTCTTAAAAAAATAGATTTGTTTACTGTTTACTCTTACTTGTGTCACAGCCTGGCTCAAGGAACTGACAGAGGAGAGGAAGACTTGAACTTTTAACTAAATATTATTTTCATAAAATGCAAGATAACCATAATATGAGGAGAATATGAGGAGAGTAACTCAGTAACATCAGTGGAGTGCATGCATGAGGAAATAGACCAGTGTTAGGTATCATGACAGAGGGCCTAAAATATCGTCTGAATCTAGGTTTATGTTACAGGTTTGTGAACTTGTCCAAAAATGATATATAGTAAATTTAATATATGAGCATAAAATGAATCAGAAGTGACATTTTTCTATAAAGTGAAGCTACAAAACGGGCCAATTTCAGCTTTAAATTATAAACAAAAAGAGCTGTAGGTGTTAATATTTGAGCCCTGTCAGTTTAGATTTTGTTTTTAAAGTAAATTTTTGTGGATTTTTATCTTTTCTCCTGAGACGACAGTGAAGAAAAGACAGAAGAGAGGAGACAGACATGCAGTGAACGGTGTCAGAGCAGAGTCAAACCCAGACCTCTGCATTAGCTTTATGACATATGGGTCACCTGCTGTGCCCAGTGAGCTAAAACAGCCTCTAGAGTGTTGAATTATTAATGAAAACAATTCTTCTCTCATATCAAGAAGTCAAATACCTCCTGACCCATTTTGAAAGTCTTTAAATGAAGTCAAAGGCTTTTTAATCAGCAGATATTGTTAGACACATACAAAGTAAAGCTTGTTCTTTATAAACTGGATATTAAAAGAAGACAATCACAGTGATGTAAACACAATTTAAATGTAAAATACCAGCTGTTGTAAAAACAAAGATTAGAGCACTCTATTTGTACCATAAACCATTACAGTTTATTAAAAAACAAACAAACAAACAAACAATAGATTAAAAACTGTGGCACTGGAATATTATTAGTGATTTAATACTTCATTGCCAATCATTTTAAACGGTATCCCACTTCATGAATCTTCCAAAGAGGCGAGACGTGCAGTTCAGGTACGAAGAGCAGCTCCGTCATCATCGTGTACAAACTTCATCGTTGCACTGCAACAGATGACAAAGATGCATTAAACAATGAGAACAATAAATAATGAGCCTCAGCCATGTATTTAGGAGAAGCAGCAGCTCATAGATAAAGATGCCGCTCACCGATCACCTTTTGTGGATAAAGCTCCATCAATAGGAAGCCTTGTTTGTCTAAACACCGCGTCTTGTTTGCGGTCCCTCAGAGCGATCGCTCAAGTTAGAACACGAGTCATTCTTGTGGGAAATCTAGTTTGAGAGTTCCCAAACCTGGGCACAGATAGAAGAACCTCCAAAGTAAACAGAAAGGTTTGAGGAGAGACATTACTTCTAAACCCATGAGTGGTCTTAGTGGTTTTATCTGGACCAGCCTGTGACCTCTCTCTGTTAACAAAACATTGCCCGGGCCTTTCCAAACCAGACATTAGCTTGTGACTTTTACTCGTTCCTGACACATTTTGACCCCTCAGAGATAACAAGGTCTATTCTGTTGTGGGTTGCAGAGATGACATCGGCTGGTCGTCAGAGATCATGGGGACATGTTGCAATAGTTTCGACACGGTGGATTCTGTGGGAAGCGAGCAATAGCGCTCAGAGGCAAAGTGGTTGAAGAGCATGTGCTGGATGTGACGGGCATGTCGAAAGCCCTGACGATCACAGGACAAACCCTGCAGAACTTAAAGTGTTAGGCCCATGATCTGTGAGCAGTTTGTTTTGTGAATACACTAACATAAACCTAGGCCACATTTTTTTTTTTTGAAATATTATAAATCAAACTGAATTCTTATATCCTATACCAAAACAGCAATCAATGCGGCTCATTCTCTGAAGCAGAGTTTCTCAAAGTATATCAAAGGTTCTCAGAGCTACAGCCATCAGGATGTGGATGACCGGAGGGGGCGGGGGGAATCTAAGTTGAATGAAAATGGTTGTACAGGAGATAAACAACAGTTTGCTGATCTGACCTTTACTTCATTAAAGTTCAGATTTATTGTTGTCAATGACTGATAAAAACTGACAGGTGTGGGGCTTCTTTTTTTTTTTAGTTTGTGAAGAGAGAAGGAAAGAAAAATAAAACACTGCACTGTCTGTCTGAGACCTGTGCAATGCCTGCACTTACAAACTGATAACATATAAACTGCTGTGCTTAACTGATGTTAAAAAGACAGTTTTTTTTGTAGCCTGAATAGGTGAAATGGGATGCATAAGTGTTACCATTTTCATTAAACACAACAAATGCTCTGATTTTGCAAAACTAATTTGTAAGTGTAACAATATGAACACTTAATCCTGAGATTATTCTTTCTTATCAAGAACACAAAGCCAGCGCAACTCACCCTGCAGAGTGAAGCAATACTGAAGCTTTGATGTTTTATGATGTTTTTATTACGACATGCTGATGTCAGCCTGTTATGGCGTCATATATATCACTCGATATGGCTTCTTGAAACTTTTTTAGAGGTCATCCTTGACCTTGGGTGCTGACTGTGAAAGTCAAGGTCAAATGCTTAGCCAACCTAGGTACTCCTGTCATCCAGGTTGAAAGACAATCCAAAAACAAAACACATGTGAGTAATATAAAGTTTTTACTGATTTTGGCCTGACCTTGATCCCATTTTCACCAAAATCAAATCAACTCCTTATTGTTATCTGCCATCACACAAAATGTGAATATGTCTTGAAACCTCTGAATGCTAGACTGCTAACAAACAGACAAACAGAACATATTACATACTCCATAGTGTTACTCTTGTAGATGTTTTTATTATAGACACAGGACCACAATCAGCAGCTGGTTAGCTTATCTAACAAGTGCCTGGCTCTGTGGGAACATAATAAATATCACCTCAGAATAAGATGAGCAAAACCTTTTTTTTAAGTTTGGATACAGCAAGCCATTTCCATTCTTTGTGTTGTATTAAGCTAATTTTAGCCTGGCTGTAGCTTAATATTACAGTCCTGTTTCAATATTCTTGCGATGCCCCCAGCCAGAAAGCATCTCTCAAGAGATTTAAGAGTAAATAGTGTTGTTGGGTCTTGTACGTTAACATAAACTAGTGGTTTTGCAATAGATACTAAATTCCTGTTTGCAGTAAGCAAACAGTTAAAAAGCAGGCACAATCTGTCACTAAAAATGTGTTAAGTGCTGAGACTTTGCATATAAACATAATGATGGTAGTGCAGTAAGCAAACAGGAACTTATGTTATTGTTAAAAAATTCCCTATGCAAGCAGACTACTTAATACTACATAGCCTCCAAAAAAAAATACATCCCATGATTTAAAAGGTTCATGATTACGGAGGAATTTTGATCCTCTCTCTTTGCAACAGTCATTGTTGTAGATTTACTGCTGACTGGAATCATTGGCCCTGTCCTCTTGTTACATTTCTAGGAAAATCCAAGTCAGGTTACGCTGTAATTTACGACGTAGGGTTTCAGAAGGGTTTGAAGTTACTGCTGAAGCATAATTCCCAAGTAAGTGCTCAACTTCAAATTTGAAGTATCTGAAATCTAAGCAGCGCTTCATCACAGTGGTCGTAATCAATGAGGAGAATCACATGGATGCTACAGCGAGCCTCTAGTGAGCCTATTGCCGGTCGTATGGTGGAGGAGAAGCGATGATTATCAGCTCGCTACACAATAAGGTTGAGTCAGGACATTTTATCGAAAACAAATCCTCAGTATAACCATTTTTGAAAAGGCAATAACGCTCTAATAACATATTATGCTCAGTTTTACACTTTAAATCTGCTGTAGTTTTAATATTAAATATCTGTAGTTTCTGTTTTTCATTCACAACATGTTTGCCTGCCACAGGCTGTTTATCATTTGTCTCTCAGTGGTAACCAATTTATGACACTGTCATGACAACACTGACCTTCCAGCTTCTTAAAATCCCACTGTGCACATTAGGTAAGAAAATTCTGAGTCGCCTCTACCAGAGGGTTTAAAAAAAAGAAAAAGGATGTAAACAGGGCAAAATGATTAGGGTGGAAACCACATGAGGTAACAATGACCTCAACAGAAATGGTCACCGCAGCCAGTACTGCCAGTCATTCCCATGTCCTCTTACTAGACATGTCCCATTTCTGCTGTGCTGTACGAGTAATCTACCACACATACACAATGATGATGGTAGTGATCAAGGACTTGCTAAAAAATATGAATTCCTCCATAATATAGTGATAATTTCAATCTGCAGAGCATTTGTGCTTTTCAGCTTGCACTACAGCACCGCTATTATATGGATCTGTAAAATAACTGCTGTGTTTTCAAGTACGGAGATCATCTTCAGTCAAGTTTAAAAGGTTTCGGGGCCTTTGACACAGACACTGACAGACCATGAAGATGCTGTAATAAGTGTGAAATTGTCTGTGAAGAGGATACTCTGATGCATTTGTCTCTACTGACGTAAAACAGACTCTGTTGAAAGAAACTGATGATTAGATCCGTCCAGTGTTTTCACACACACAATGACACCAGTTTGCTCTATCCCATTTAACCCTTTGCTTTACAGCTCAGTTCATAGCATCAATTATAACATGGACATGCATGGTATGCCTTACCACTGGCCTCTGTCCTTCTTTTACTGTGGCTGAGATACCCAGAGCCTTGGTAATCTCCTCCAAAGGCAGGTAGTCTCCTGGTGAATCTTGGATAAAGTGCAGTAGGACCTTTTCTCCACCTTTGCAGTGCAAAAATAAATCACTTAGATACTTTCATCATATAAACAACTTGCTGGCCCTGTTTATTACAATATAATAATGTAACTTTGCTTTGGTTGCCTCACTAGGGATCCTTTTTTAAAAGCAAAATACATGAAAATAAAAAAAATGCTACGGCACACACAGAACAGTATTTCAAACATGTATGTATAGTGCAGTTTGGTTTAACGCAAAGCTTCTGTTTGATAAACTACTTCCAAACACAGAAAAAGGTTAAAATAATATTATAGAAATAGAACTTCACAGGGTTTACTGTGTAGGTGTTGAAGGACTTTTGGTGGAGCCAAGGCTTTAACACTGGGAGACACACCAGACAAAGTGACCCACTACCTACTCTACCAGATACCTTTTTCCATAAGGACAAACTGTTCTACCGCACCGTAAGAAGACTTTGGCACACAAAGAGGGAGAATTAGAGTGACCAACCATTTTATTTGTATTGTAAAATTAATTGAATACTGTCAAAAAAACCTTTTAATATAGTCTTAGTTTTCCTAATGTTGTGCTATAATGTATATACTGTATGTAATGTATTTAGGACTGTGCCTTTTATTTGGTGAGCATATTTGCTTTTATATGTTTAAATATAGCTAATAATCTAACCTTAATATATTCGAACAATTGAAAAATAATCCTATACTTCATGTAAATGAGCAAGAATAGTCAGCAGACCTGTGGAAAACTGGATTTAGAAGTAAATGCTGCTCCTGACTGCGTCACCATAATGTGATGCTGCACTGCCCTCTAGAGGACAGACCATAAAAATGCAACTTAAAATGACAGAACACCTTTTCTGTACTCAGTGCCATACCACAAGGTGAATTATGAGGAAAATCCTCTAATTTGTCATATGTTTTAACTCCTTATCTCCTGAATGGGTACTAGGGGTAACCTCTGAACTGAACTGAGCCATTTCTGTCATACTTCAGGCCTGCTTCCAGAACAAAATACCTGGGTTTTCATCAGAAGTTAGCGCGGGTGATCCCTGCCTATACAGCTTACCATGGATGCCCTTAAAACCTGAAACCTGTGCTAATAGTTGTCAAACCACATCTTTATTGATACAGACTGAGGTAACAAAACTTGTCATTAGGGGTACAGGGGAGGTGGTCATATGTCATCTTTATTTGGTAAAGGTTTAAACAATCAGTGCCTTTCCACTTACTTTTATATAATCTTAAAATGGACCCTTGCACCCCTCCACCCCACTGGTGTCCACCCAGTTTACCTTTGGCCACAATGACCATGCCTCCACTCTGGAGCAGATCTCCTGAGAAGTTTCCCTGGATTCCTTCAGCGCTGGCCTGAAAAAAGCAAAAATTATCAGCTTGAAAAAGCCACCGTGTACCACTGCCCTTTTGTTTTTAATTCATTTTTGAAAGTGACAAATATGTCTACCTTTGCTGCTACATCTCGTACTTTTTTCCCCAATGCTGCAGGAACCACACTTAAAGCGTTGTACCTGAATGAGAAAAGAATACAGTTTTTCCATTACAGAAAATTAAATATTCTTGCATTTGATTTGATTTGATGAATGTTTTCTTGATTCCTGTTATGATCCCAAGATGATGTTTTAAAATGATTGGGTTGGTGAAATTTGTTTACTATAATGAATTAATTGAGTCAAGATCAATACTGTTTAAGTTACTCCTTTTTTTAGTAAGTTTGACAATTTAAAGCAAATCACATCTTGGTCAAAGCACTGGTCTTAGGAGCTTATCCGTTTTAGGTTTGCAAGAGGTAGTGCTGAAAACTACCCCAGCTGTCATAGGGCAAGAAGCACTGTTCACCCTGGGTAACAAATATGAAGACAACAGCTCATGCAGACAATCGCCTGCCGGGGTGCATGGCTAATTTACAACAGCTAGTTAATTTAACACTGATTGTAGTAAAACCCATGCAAAACAAGGAATAGCATGTAAACCCTACACATAAAGGCCCCAGCAGGTTAAAACCCAGAACAGGGTTGTCACTTTAATCCTAAGTGGGCCAGAATGGGTGAAACTCTTCTTTCTGTTAGTGTAAAGAGATTTAACTATACATTTAATTCCCAAGATCTTTTAATGCAAGAAGTGTAATTTAAACATTACATCTCTGTTTTTCTACATGATTAAAAAATGCTTCTTTGGGCTTGAAATGAAAGAAAGAAATGTGTAATACTGCAGAAGAAAATTTTGTTAGCTCATTGCACAGACTGCCCTTTAGTTATAAAATGGAAACATTTTGTTGATTCCTTTTGCTTTTCTTTTTTTTACTGTGAACCCACTATAAAAATCACAAGTTTCTATTAATTATTTATTCGTTTAAGTATTACATATTTACTTTGGTGTTGTCTCTTGGGGGGGGGGGGGTCTTTATCAGTTACAATTCAAAAATTTATGTCCTCAATTTTTCCAAAGATGTTCAGCGGGCCAGATTGGAGTCTTTGTGCCTTGTGTTTGACATCCTTGACCCAGAACCTTCTTGGTGTACTGACATTAGCGCTCTACATTTATTGCACTCACCGTTTGAAGCCCAGATCCTTGTAACATTTCTTTTGTTCATCCACATAAAGGGCTAAAAAAAAGGAAGCTGATTAATGATTATTCACAATCACACAGCAGGAGTGGCTGCTGACAATTTTGAATGCTCTCAGCAGGGAAGTTCTAGTCAGTTACAGAAGGCCTTTTTTTTTTTTAAGATACTCTAGTCTGGTGTAACCTAATTTTTCGACAGCTTTTATAAGAACTTACCAAAAGATAAATTAATATGCACTGCACTGAATGATTAAGGATGCTTACGTCCTTTTAAAAAGCCTCCTTGCTTGAACTCCTGGAGCCCAAATTCTTCTGGTCCGACTCCCACTAGCGCTACCCCGTTGGCCCTCAGGTCTGGCTCCAGTTTGCTGATCTCTGATGCCGTCCACCGACATACCTGACAGCCAAACCTGCGCAGGAAGAAGAGGACCACCGGCTGGTCCTGCCACAGAGACTGGAGCTCTACTTTCTGAAAGACAAGACGAAAGAAACAGCAAAACACACACACACACACACACACACACACACACACACACACACACACACACACAGTAAATATATGAGGAGCTGGCCCTGTGTGTTATATGTGCAAATGAAACGTTATGTCACAAGTGAACATCATCATTATGTCACTCTAGAGGCCTCGTTACTCAGCAGTTGTTTCAGTGCTGGGGAGGGGGGG